>NW_012280173.1:0-1073 GCF_000151885.1 Dipodomys ordii
AACCACCAGAAAACCGGAAGTGGCGCTGTAGCTCAAGTGGTAGAGCGCTCGCCTTGAGCTGAAGAGCTGAGGGACAGTGCCCAGGCCCAGCGTTCAAGCCCCACTGACAAAAAAAAAAAAAAAGTCCCTGGGACTTGAACAATAATTGCACATGGTAAAGTACCTGACTTCAGTCACTCTGTGCTTCCATGGTTTGGTTATCTACTAATTTATATTGTGGCTGTCACTTGCAACCCAAAGAATCTTATTTAAGCCAGAAATGAAGTATTTTAGGTGATAGATCCTAAAATGTGCAACTAGTATTTTAAGGTCAGTATAATAGTTTTGTCTTGTTTGTAAATTCCTTGACATTCCTTTCATCATGAAGTCTACCCTTGGAGTTGAGCAGTCCTTGGTAACTGCCTGGGTGAAGAGAAAGACACTGTATGGTTTCTAAGGTTAGGAAAGAAAAAGAATGGAGCTTCTAGGGTTTCTCTAGGACTCTTACTCCGAAAGCCTCAAGTGCCATGAAAGAATCTCAGATCTCAGAGATGGCCAGATGGAGAGATCATTGAGAGCTGTCCACATGCTGAACTCTGCCCAGGAATGCTTTGTAGAATAGGCCTTAGCCTCACCCCAAACCTAAGATAGTAGATGAGAACTCTCTAGCAGAACCCATCAATCCCCAGAGCTGTGAGCAAAGTAAGTGACTCTTGATGATTTAGAGTAAATAGAAGAGCAAATACAGGACAGTCAGGATCCCTTTATTGTTCTAGCAACATTTGCTGAGACTCAATTTAGCTGTTTGTGCTGAGTACCTGCTGTATCTCAGGACCCAATCCACTGAGACTAGAGTTCTTTAGGGACCTGGACAAGTCGAGAATGATTTAATGTATCATATACCTATAAATTGTCAGTTCATTAGAAATTACTTCTAGAGGGCTGGGAAAGTGGCTCAGTGGTAGAACGCTTGCCTTGCAGGCATGAGGCCCTGGGTTTGATTCCTCAGCACCACATAAGCAAAAAGAAAAAAGCCAGAAGTGGCGCTATAGCTCAAGTGGTAGAGCGCTAGCCTTGAGCTGAAGAGCTGAGGG
>NW_012280174.1:0-1954 GCF_000151885.1 Dipodomys ordii
CCTTCCTTCCTTCCTTCCTTCCTTCCTTCCTTCCTTCCTTCCTTCCTTTCGCTAAGGGTTGAACCCAGGGCCTTGTGCATGCTAGGCAACTACTCTACCACTCCAGCTTCACCCACAGACCTTTTATTTGTGTTTTGTTTTTGAGACAGGAGCTCCCTGCTACATTTGCCTGAGCTGACCTTAAACTCATGATCTCCTGCTTTCCTCTCTGTAGTAGCTACTGTTACAGTCATGAATCACTATGTCTGGCTTTCTTTTGGTTATTAATTGAGTGTTGCAACATGTTTTCTTTTAATGGCAAAATGTAATATGAAGCTTCTTAATCAGTTTCTGTAGGCTGTTAAAATCTTTCAGCTCCCTTCAGCAGCACATGGACTACAACTGGAATGCTATAGAGAAGATTAGCATGGACCCAACTCCACTTCTAGTTACTGTTCATTCGTTGTCTATTTTAACTTTACAAAAGATCTTAAATGCCACACAAAACGTGGTATTTTCAACTATCATACTGATTTAGACTCATATCTTTCTTTACTGCCTTTTTTGTATGTATGCTAGTATTGGGTTTTGAACTCAAGGCCTTGAACATAGCTTAGCTTTTACCACTCAACGTTAGCACTCTACCACTTGAACTGCATCTCAACTTCTGACTTTTTGCTAATTAATTGCAGGTAAGAGTCTCTTGGATTGTGTGCTTTGGCTGGCTTAGCCACCTAAGTACCCAGAACTACAAGCATGGACCACCAGTGTCTTGCTTATTGGCATATTTTGCTGGCAATTACTTCTTCATCTTTTCCTCACCTATTTTATTCTTGTTTTGTTTTGTCATGGTTTTTGAAAAGCACATTTTGGCAGCTATTTTCTTTCATTCCTTGAATGTTGTGATTCCAATACTTCCTGGTTTTATTATTTAAAAAATATATTGGTTACTTAAATGCAATTGGATTTTTTCCTGTGTGTTGAATTTTTTTGTTCTTTGATGTCTGATTTTAAGATGATTATGCTCTTCCAGAACTTCTGTTTGGATAAACATTTATTTTCTATTTTGAGAAATTGGAGTTTTTAAAATTGTTTCTGCAAGACTCATCAGTTTTGGAAAATTAGCTAGTGTATCTTCAGATATTTTTGTGGTTCTGTTCATTCCTTTCCTTCTAAGCTTCCATTCACATGTATGTTGCATTCTTCCACCTGTATTCTTCCACTTGTATTCTCTGTACATGCTCATGTGTATAGTTTCTGTTGAATTGATCTATACTCCATTTCTCTTTAGCTCAATTTGTTGTGTTTGAATTCATTAATTGTATTGATTTTTACTACTTCATTGAATTGGGTAATTTTCTACATTAGATTTGTTTGGTATGTCTAATTTTATGTCAAAATTCCCTATCTTGTAATATTCTCTCTCTCTCTCTCCCTTTCCTGGTACCAGAGCTTAAATTCAGGGCCTCAAATTTCCTTTGCTTGTTGCTACCACTTGAGCCACACCCCCAGCCTAGCCCTTCTGCTGGTTATTTTGGAGATTCTGTCTCACTGATTTTTCAGCCTGGACTGGCTTTGAATCATAATTCTGCAGCTCTCAGCCTCCTGTGTATCTAGGCTGAGAGACATGAGCTTCCAGAGTGCCTGGATTCAGTTCCTTTAAAGTCTCTGTCTGATCATCTATTATTCATTTTTTATTTTATTTCTGTTGTTCCTTTTTCTCACTTGGCACCATTTTTTATGCGCTTCTGATAATGGTTGAATTTAGTATCTTAAATGTGAGCGTATAACAATTTGTAGAAAGTCTAGAAATGATTGCCTTATTCTTAAAAGGATTAATTCAGCTTCCTGCCACATAGAAAGACTGACAATCATTTTTTTTTTTTGGTTGGGGTGTCCGGTTGTGGAGCCTGAACTCTGGGCCTGGGCGCTGTCCCTCAGCTCTTCAGCTCAAGGCTAGCGCTCTACCACTTGA
>NW_012280175.1:0-1647 GCF_000151885.1 Dipodomys ordii
GGCTTTTTTCTTTTTGCTTATGTGGTGCTGAGGAATCGAACCCAGGGCCTCAGGCATGCAAGGCAAGCGCTCTACCACTGAGCCACCTTCCCAGCCCCCTTATTTTATTTTTTAACAATGTAAAATATACAATAGTTTTACCCATTTTAATTCCTCCCATCATCCACTTCTTAATCTTTTTATGTAGAGGCCAGTCAGCAGATCAAAGAGCAACTTCCTTAAAGTTTTAACACACCAGTGCTTTGATAAATGATATTTGTTACTGGGAGCTGTGGGATTTTTGTTACTTTTTTGGAGGGTTGTTATAAAGATGAAATTGCAGCTTGCCTTTTCCCAAATTCAAACTTGCATGGACATTTGGCTGAAAGATGTTCTAAAAATAAAGCAGCATATATAGACGTAGTCTGTTGGGTTTGTTTGCAAGGCCACCCATTTTCATAACTCTGTTCTCTTTACTGTTCACAGTCCCCTAGTCTGTGGTTTATATTGGCTTAGTAGACAAGGATAGGGTAGCCAGATGTCCCAGATTTCGATGGAGATAATTGTTGATGTTTTTCTGTCACCATAACAAAGAATTGCGCTATGATTTGCACACTAATTATTGAGGTCATGAGATTAGGAAATTTTTTTTTGTATGTGTGCCAGTACTGGGGTTTGAACTTGGGGCCTGAGTGCTGTCCTCTTTTTTTTTTTTTTAATTATTATGAAGGCCAGCCTTCTGCCATTTGAGCCACAGTTCCATTTTTGGCTTTTTGGTTGTTTATTAAAGATAAAAGTCTCACAGACTTTCCTGCTCAGGCTGGCTTCTAACTGCAATTCTCAGATCTTGTCCTGCTGAACAGCTAGGATGACAGGCATGAGCCACTGGGGTAGCCTGGCTACCTTCTTTGTTTGATTCACTACTCAGGAGGATCTTACCTTAGCCACCAGCTTGGGCAACATACAGAGACCCTGTCTCAAAATTAAATACATAAATAAATGTGATCCTCCTAATGCAGCCTCTCCAGTAGCTGTGATTACAGGCACCAGCCACCATGCCAGTCTATCTATATATAAGAGGACTGTTTGAACCAAAGAATTCAAAACCAATCTGGGCATCACAGAGACTCCATCTCAGAAAAATAAATAAACACGGTCATGGAAGGAGCAGAGGCCAGCACGACCACATGAAGAGCAACGATTTCCAGGAAGGCACTCGGGTCCCGACTGGCTAGGAGGCCGAGTCCAGGCAGCCAGGGGCTGGGAGAAACTGAGTCACGCTGAGAACGTAATTGTCCCTAGATGTCAAAATCGTTAATGGCACACGCTCGGATCCAAGGGCTGAGATGACCTGGAAGGCGGGCGCCGTTCTGAGGCTTCTTGCGGAGGGGATCCAGCCCCGGGCCGACCTCGCTGTGCCGCGGGCGTCGTCCGGCCCGAGTTGCAGGCAGACCTCGTGTGACCTTCCCGCCGTGCGTCCGGATGGGGGCCGCGGAAGCCTTGGCTTGGCAAAGGCGAGCACGGGCATTTGGTAGCAAATAACAGGCTCACGTCCAAGTTACTCAGCGCGGGTTCCTCCCTCGCTGGCTGCTTCAGTCAGGCCCCTGGCCGACCCGTCCCAGCTCGCGCCCCGCCCCGCCCCGCGCCCGGACCAAGCCCGCAGCAGCA
>NW_012280176.1:0-1944 GCF_000151885.1 Dipodomys ordii
TTTTTTCTTTTTGCTTATGTGGTGCTGAGGAATCGAACCCAGGGCCTCAGGCATGCAAGGCAAGTGCTCTACCACTGAGCCACCTTCCCAGCCCGACATTTCATATTTGAACTACAACACTCTTCCTCCTCTACATCCAAACTCTTCTTTCTCCCTCCAGCTAACAGCCTGCCCAGAGGCAAGAATGCTTTGTCTTCCCACATCCTAGAAAGCAAGCACATTTGGGCCAAGGTCACAGAGATCATGCTGAAGCCAGGTGCAGAGGCTGTGAACACACTCAGCCCAGGAGCCTCTGATGCAGACCCACAAACTTCCCCAGGCCCAGCAACCAGCTGACATAACCAAACCTCAGTTTGACCAGGTAGCGGATGGGGGGACATGGACAGGGTCTTATTCTAAGTTTCCCCAAAATTGAACGGTGATTGCAATGACTTGGGTGTGGGTAGTTTCTCTCAAATCCAGGGAATGTAGGTGAGGGGAAAGAAGGGTGGCGGGGAGGGAAGAGAGCCAACAACAGTATGTGCATGAGTGTTTCTCACTGCGAGTAGCTCAGCCCTCCAGGGAGCCCCTACACACTAGTGAGAACACCCAATTAACTCACCGAGGCTATGAAACTGTGGCGTTTGTCTACCAAACCTCTGTCCTCACTGGTTGGGAATTTGGAGCATGCTCTAGATGTTACTGTTTCCTGGCACTTCAGGTCAGCGCAAGGCACAGGCCAGCACAGAAAGTCACCAGTGTGTGTAGGAATGGTCTACAGGTGATCTCAGATGTGGGCTGTGGCGCTCCCCCACAGCTGGTCATGTCACCCATCTGAGCCTCACGAGGGAATGGGGAACTGAGGCTGTTGCAAATGCTTAGCAGCAATGGACCAGGTGCAGGCCAGCACTGTGCCTGCCACCCGACCCCGGCCAGCACTGTGCCTGCCACCCGACCCCGGCCAGTCTGTCCGGGGCACTGCCGTTGTTGCAGAGGCGCCAGGACTGTGGCATGTATTTTGGAGCCTGGAGGCTGCAGAAATGGCTCCAAGTTGGAGCTGGAAGAGAACTGGCATAGGAGGGGCATATAAAGTCTCCCAGGGGAAAGAGGATCCATGGTGATGGCCAGACACTTTCTCTGGGGAATCACAGGCAAGATGGCTCTGGAAAAGGGACCTCAGCAGGAATCTTGGAGGAGAGGGGGAGAACTTCCATGGAAAAAAGAGGGAACCAGAGAGGGGAGCCAACTCACTCACCCAACGAGCATTTTGCCACACAGATGGATGTCCAACATTGAGACCTGTCTCCCTACCACCCAAAGTGGACTGAGCCCATGTCCCTACCCTCAGCCTTGCAGCTCCACCTCATCCAGATGGCCGCAGTGGGCCTGAGGCACCACTAAGACAGGTGCCAGTTAAAGGACCCAGCTGCCTGGTTTTGCTATCCAACTCCCTCAAAGTGCATAAGGCTCACCAAAAAGATGCCCACTGGTGACTGTGATGAAGCCAAGTGTCACAACCAGCAGAAAAAACATCAGCTCGAGCCCAGCCTCCAGCTGCCCCAAATCTGCTGCATGAACAGCATTCTTGGGATTTAATTCTGCAAACCTTTAGGGAATAGTAGTGCCTTTAGGGGCCAGACATTAAGGACCAAGGCCAGAAAGATGAGTTCAAGTTGATGGCAACAGAACCAGAGCTGTGTATTGGGAATGCAGATAGGGAAGCGATTCAGTATGTGTGGGGGACAAAGAAGCTGGCAGCAGTTGAGTTGGGTCTTGAAGGGTATGTAGGAGTTTGCCAAAAAAAAAAAGCTGTTTTAGGAGAACATACCAACTGAAGGAAACAGCATAAATAAAAGAAGGTACACGGGCTGGGAAGTTGGCTCAGTGGTAGAGCGCTTGCCTTGCATGCATGAGGCCCTGGGTTCGATTCCTCAGCACCACATAAGCAGAAAAAAAAAGCCAGAA
>NW_012280177.1:0-3099 GCF_000151885.1 Dipodomys ordii
GCAATACTCATGTACTGAAGACTACAAAAAAATCACTGCAAGAAATTAAAGGAAACCTGAGTCCATGTGATATCCCATATTACAAGATTGGAAGATTTAACTCTTGTTATAATGGGGCAACTCTAAACGTTGATGAACAAATACAACACATCCTCATCCTCTTTCAAAATCATGACTGATTTCTGTGTAGAAGCACATAAATAGCAGCTGGGCTGGGCACTGATGACTCTTATCTACTCAGGAGACTAAAGTTGTCAAAACTCTATCTCCAATTAACTAGTAAAATGCCAGACTTGAGATGTGACTCACATGGTTGATTGAAAGCTGTGAGCAAAAAAGAGCCAAGTGATAGTGAAAGTCCTGATTTCAAGCCCCAGTAGGTGTACACACCCCAAAATAGACCATTATGGAGACAAGCATGCTGACTACCTCTTAGCCACATGCCAAGGTAATCTCCCAACTCTGAATATGCTATGCCATAGTATGAAACATCTACATTTCTTAAGCTGGTTGAATATTCAGGAAAAAATCAGTAAATGCAATGATTATTTTGGTTATATTCCTTGAAAGCAGAAACTAGCCTGCAGCAGGTCTGTTCATTCCACAACGTGAACCCTAGTTCACATGATCTTGTTTTACCTGAAGTTTATTGTGTGTTGGGGGAAATATGGAAGAGAAAAGTCAATTACCCTGTCAACATCAACAATACAAAGTCATGAAACAGTCAGTCCAGGCTTCCATGTACACAGACAACATGAATAAGAGAAGAGTGAGGGTACTTAAATAAGAACAGAGAGCTTCCGGGAAGGCTACAAGGCTCTCCTCCCATGAAATTTCACAGAAGAAGACTGTGTCACTGATTTTTGCCTAGTTCTTACCTTACTTAAAAACAAGAAGAGTTCCCCTATAACCCACCAATCCCACTTTTGGGCATTTACCCAAACGATCACAAACAAGGCCATACTAAAGCTACCAGCACAACTATGTTTATCACAGGATTATTTACCATAGCTAAGATGTAGAACCACCCAGATTCCCCTCAATAGATGAATGGATCAAGAAATGTATATGTATACATATATGTATATATATGTATAAATACATATATACATGACATTTTCTTGATATACTTATGAATATATACATATATGTATACACACATATGTATATACATACATATGTGTATACATATGTATGTACATAAATGTATACATATATGTATATACATATACATACACATATGTATATATGTATGTACATATATACGTATACATATATACACATATATGTGGAGAGAGAGAGAGATACACAATGGAATTCTATGCTTTCATCAGAAACAATGACATTGCCAATTTGTTAGGAAATGGAAAGACTTGGAAAAAATTATAGTGAAGTAAGCCAGGCCCAAAGAAACACAGGTCCCACGGTTTCCCTTATTTGCAATAACTAGTATATATATATATATATATAGAGAGAGAGAGAGAGAGAGAGAGAGACAGAGAGAGAGAGACATATATATATATATATATATATGTCTAGGACAAGTAGAAAAGTTCAAAAGCTATATACTTTATGACCATATAAAATGATGTTAAGCGAAATGCACCCCAAGACAGGGACACAAGTGGTTCTTCTTTCTTGCTAATGTTTTTACCATACTTATAATGTACCATGTGATTTTTTTTTGTTTCTTTGGTATGTTCCTCCCCCACAGTACAACCCCTGTTTTCACTGTATTCAATTCCGGTGCCCTTCATCTTGTATATACACTTCTCTAGCTTGGGGAGGGGAAGGGAAAAAACAAAATGCTTAAATAGGGATACAGGTTGACCTATTGTAACAATGAGATGTACAATATAATATGTTAAAAATGAACTTTATAACTTGTGGTGGGGAGGGAGGGAGGAGTCAGGGAGGTGGGAAGGGAAGGGATGGAAGGGGAAAAACAAAGGAGGAGGTAACAATGCTCACTAGGAAATGTACTCATTACCTTACTTACGTAACTGTAACCTCTCTGTACACTACTTTTACAATAAAAATGTATTTAAATAAAAAAACAAAATCAAAACAAGAAGAAATCCAGTTGTTTATCCTAAGATTTCTTTCTTCCCTAGAGCTAAGGTATGGCTTCATGTGGGAACTGAAGCTCCTTACAGCTTTTAGTGACCTAGAAGAGATGAAAATAATTATTCTACATCAATGCCTTCCATATATCCTATTTTCCCGATGAATCATCCATTTGGCACATTTCTTTTGATAACTCAATTTTTCTGTAGTTCTGTTTGCTTCCACTTTTCTGAGCATTTCAAGACTCCAAACAAAAAAAAGCTGATGTTTCACATTTCAGTAATGATTGGTTTATATTTGGCAATATTATGTTTCTTTAAACACTGTTCATTTTCTATAACAACTTGAACTTGGAAAGAAATAATACCATGATAAGCAATAATATTTCCAGCATGACACATGTGTTGCAAAAAAAATATTTCAATGACAGTGCATTCAAGCAAAATCATAAATAGAAATTTGGCTCAAGAAAGACAAAATAGGGAATAAATGGATGTTAGTCCTAGGAATGAACATATGATTACGGATCTTAGTAAGATTCACATTCAGAAGAAAATCTGAATTTGCAGATGCAAAGTAGGTTCTGTTCTTTCAGAGGGTCTTGACCAAATGAGAAGAGAGGTTCGATCAATACTTATGAGCAATGAGTTATTCTAGAAGGAAAAAGGGATCAGAGAGAGAGACAGAGAGACAGAGTTAGACACAGAGTTAGACAGAGACAGAAGCAGAGATAAAGAAAGACTGACAGGAGACAAAATCAGAGACAGACAGACACAGAGACGGAGAACAATGAGTAAAGGCTCAGAGTAGATGAGAAATATCCATGAAAATATTCTTACTAAATCATAAAACATGTATGTCAGTCAGGCTGTCAGAGTTGAGTAGTGTTTACCCAACTCAAAAAAAGTGAAGGCTGGACACCGGTGGCTTACGCCTGTAATCCTAGCTACTTAGGAGGCTGAGATCTGAGTATCACAGTTCAAAGCCAGCCCCGGCAAGAAAGTTCGTGAGACTCTTATCTCCAATAAACCA
>NW_012280178.1:0-4601 GCF_000151885.1 Dipodomys ordii
GGAGGCTGCAATGCTTGATAAGAAATGTACTCATTATCTTGCCCATGTAATTGTAACCCCTCTGTACAGTATGTTCACAAAAAATAAAATAAAATAAAATAAAAAAAAGAAATACACTGTAACCTAAAACAGAATCAAGTGGAATTCTCCATCTAATAAAACACTTGTCACCAGCACTTCTCTTGTGGAGATCATGTAGGAGGAAGGCTTGTCATCTGACAGTATCTCCCAAGTTAGCATTAAGCAAGTATCAGAATTAACAGGCAGAAACTAACAGTTACTGTCACCAAAGGGCCTGTATCCCTGGGTGAACTCTACTGTGAAATGAGGTGGAAGATGTGGTTTTCCTGTTCTGAAATCCAGCCTGTGCACAGAGCTTACAGGTAGCTAACACTGGTAGAGTGCGGGTTTGCCAGCACGAAAGGCAGTCAGTGTTCTACCTTATCACACAGGCCTTGTCAAGTAAATGCTGCCCTTGTACCTGCAGGGGCAATTGCCACCACTAGGAACAACAAAATGAGCTAGGCAAGAAAGAGTTGTCTGCTTGCTACCATGCCAGCTCCTCTCTATGGTACTGATTTCTACTCCATGATGAGAAACTAGCATAGACTTTATCAGGTCTACACTATTTGAAATTGGACAAGATCTAAACAGACTCAAACAAGGCTGCATGTGCCAACCCTCACTCATTTCTGTTCAAGGAGTCTCATGAACAAGATACCACAGAAAGACTTGACTCAGGGCAAATCTGGCTTGGAATTCACTTACTGGCTTTGCATTTGAGGTAATCTGTTTAACTTCTGTAAGCACAGTTTCCTCCAATATAAAAAGGAAGTAGTGAAAGTATGGATTTCAGGATTAAATAAAATAATGTATTCAATGTAATGCCAGGCCTATAGTTTGCAGTTACTCCTACTGCTTTACATTGCATCATTACCAAATTCCACATACAAACAGGTAAAATTCAAGATGAGAATTTAGAGTCAGAGGAATATATTTACTGATGGGCCTCAGGTTGGTCACCATTTCAGATGTAAAACAAGAAAGGTTCAGAAGTAAACCCTAATTACTGTGTATTACTGCCTTCACCTGGGCAGCCACAGAAACCATGGAGAAGAAACAGCAAAACAACTACTAGACCAAAGTAATAGCAAAATCCCACCACAGGAATAACACATCAAAAATTTTCTCACCAGGCACTGGTGGTTCATGCCTGTAATCCTAGTGCTCAGGAGGTTGAGATCTAAGGATCATGGTTCAAAGCCAGCCTGAGCAGAAAAGTCCATGACACTCTTATCGCCAATTAACCACCAGAAAACCGCAAATGGTGCTGTGGGTCCAGCGATAGAGAACTAGCATTGTGCTGAAGAGCTCAGGGGCAGGACCCAGGCCCAGAGTTCAAGCCCTACAACTGACAAAAAAAAAAAAAAAATCCAAGGCTAGGCACCAGCGGCTCATGCTCAGAAGGCTGAGATTTGAGGATCGTGATTCAAAATCAGCTCAGGCAGAAAAGTCCTTGTCAGACTCTTATCTTCAATTAACCACTCAAAACCCAGAAACGGAGCTGTGGCTCACAGTGGTAGAGCACTAACCTTGAGCAAAAGAGCTCAGGACAGCACCCAGTCCATGAGTTCAAGCCCCACGACTGAAAAATACTTTCTCCAAATAGCATCCTATCATTTATTGACTAGGAATAAAATTTATAGAAACCTAAATATGCAACCCTAAACAGAACTAGTCTAGATCAAGACTGGACTTAACCTTCATTAGGTTTTGTCAGGGCAGTTCACTGAATCCCCCTTTAGGAATCTCTGTTGGTTAAACTAATGAGAAGCATTAGTTGGACTATTCAAACAGAATCCCTAGAAACACCTGGGAAAGTGTATTTTGCTAATGACTCCTGACAAAAAGTAATAAGAGAAAAACATAACCCAAAGACAGTAGGCACTAATATTGGACCCATTACTTTTGTTCTCTTCTTAAATGCACCACACCACAATTACAAGAGCATTCTTCCTGCCTGTCAGTAACTTGATTCCAACCCACTGTGATGTGATTCCCATCGCCTCTCCCCAAGGACCCCGCCCTGGGCAACAGGCAAGAAAACAATATTTCATGGTGAAGTCCCCAAACCAATGCTTTCTAAGTGAAACTTCATGTTATAGGACTTATACACTGGAAACCCTGTAAACAGACATCTGGTCCACTATTGTAATTTAAGGAACTATGAATAGCTCTGTCTACATTCAACTAGTTAATGTCAAAGGAGGCAGGATTAGCATTCAAAATCTCTATCTCTTAATTCAGTATTTTTTGTGCTAAATCTGAGACCAATTTTTTAAATGACCTCTTCTCCTTTTTCCCTATTGTACACTGAAAATATAAGACAAAAGATGAACAAAGAATGAAACTCTTGAAATAGGGGGAAACTGCTAACATTTATTGAAAACATGCTATGTAACAAGCATTGTGTTAAGCTCTGAAATGTGTCATCTACTTTAACCTTTATAATAATCCTATAGATAGGTGCTACTCTTAGCATCCTTTTACAGAAAAGGAAATTGATGTTAAATAACTCAACTAGAAAATGATAGATGTAAAATCTGAACTCGCTTTGATCTCAGTGTCTATGCTTCGGTGGCTACAGAAAAGGAATCACTAGAAAAGAAGCCCCACTGGTCAACATCTACAAAATGCCCTCCTTCCAAGGACACTCTGTTGGGGTCTCTATTTTGGCCTTAACAGGTCAAAGCCCCAGAAGTTTCTGTACAAGATTCAGAATGCTGTAATCTTCCCAAATCTAGGTAAGCAGTCAACATCTGCCTTTGATAGAGCTATCTGAGAGTAAGTACAGCATGTCTCTTGGATATGGACCAGGTTGGACCAGGCTATTGGCCAGTTCTAATTTGAAAAATGAAGGGGCCAAAGAGGATTTCTCTTATTAAAACAAGACATGGCCAGGCGCTGGTGGCTCACACCTATAATCCTAACTACTCAGGAAGCTAGGATCTAAGGATCCCAGTTCAAAGCCAGCCCAAGCAGTCAAGTCCATGAGACTCATCTCCAATAAACCACCAGAAAACTGGAAGTGTGCTGTGGTTCAAAGTAGTAGAGCACTAGCCTTGAGTAAAAAAGTTCAGATACAGTGCCCAAGCCCTGAGTTCATGCCCCAGGCCCACAAAACAACGACAATGAGACAAACATCACTGAGGTAACTACACACATTTTCTATTACTTTCCCTGCTCGATCTGCTTTACTCTGATTGTGTCCCTTGGCATATGATATGAAGGCTGAAATAAGCAAAGTCAACAAGGATTCTTTTTTGTTGCCTGGGCTTCTTTGTTTATCTCTGTTTTGTTTGTCTGAACTTGTCTTGCTATCTAGTCCAGGCCAGCCTTGAACTTGCAAACCTACTACCTCAGCCTTCCAGCTGCTCTTTCTGCTATAAAGGGACATGGAATGAAAGCAGATAGTAGTAGTGAAGAATAGAACTTCTGAACTTCTGGAAACTATGTGAATAGTTAAATGTAAAGCCTGGGGAGGAGGTGTTATTTTTGCTCACACAGGCTCCTCAGGCTACCTAGCTACAGAACAGAATGCACAGTTGGCACCTGCTATATTTTTCTCCCCAAATGAAAACAACAACCTTCACAGCAAAGCCCCTTGTCCCCAATTAATCTTGTGTTGAAAAATTACACAACTATCATAAAGAAAAACCAACTGATTATAAAGTGGCCCTTGCAAAGCCACTAACAACAGAACAATCCTGTTCAATGAAAAAGAAAATATAACTAGAGCTTATGTCTCAAAATTGGATTACCACCCAGAATTCACTATGATCTCACCAAACCTACGGTGAGCAGGCTTAGAAGCAGCAGCTCTCTACTGAAAGCAAAGACAGAAAAAAAAAACCACATTATTTTGGTGAACTAAATATTTGTGATATGTCTTTGATTAAAGGCCTCCCTTACAGAAAACAATACTAGTTTCTCTAAAAATAATAATAATCTTAAAGTCCAGAGTTACTATAAAATTCTGTTAGAACAGGCTTTCAATTCAATTTATACATTTAAGACAGAAAATAAGGAAGACACGAATAATGTTCGGTCATATAATCTATTAGTTATATAAATCAAATCTAACCAATAGCTAACAGCTTCTGAATCAAAAATCTGAATTGGAAGTAGCCTTATGTTTGCTAAAATTATTTCTTTGAAGAATGCCATGAAAGCAACCTGGAGATAAAATTACTCCAAGTATGTTTTTAAAGTTATACCAAGGAGGATGACATTGTCCAGAAAGAAATGTACTCATTACCTGACATATGTAACTGTAACCCTTCTGTACATCACCTTTCTAATAACAATAAAAAAATATAAAAGTTATACCAAGTAAAAGTAATTAGATAAAAATACTGGTTGTTATTTTTAAGAAACTATAATGCAGAAAGTCATGGTTTGTTTAAAATGTCACCATTTCATAAAAACTGTAACAGGGGCTGGGAAGGTGGTTCAGTGGTAGAGCGCTTGCCTTGCATGCCTGAGGCCCTGGGTTCGATTCCCCAGCACCACATAAGCAAAAAGAAAAAAAGCCGGAAGTG
>NW_012280179.1:0-2628 GCF_000151885.1 Dipodomys ordii
CTGGTAGCTCACACTTGTAATCCTAGCTACTCAGAAGGCTGAGATCTGAGGATCCCAGTTTGAAGCCAGCCCAGGCAAATCCATAAGACTCTTCAATAAACTACCAAAAAACAAACAAAAAAAAACAGCCAGACACCAGTGGCTCATGCCTATAATCCTAGGTACTCAGGAGGCTGAAATCTGAGGATCATGGTTCAAAGTCATGGTTCAAAGCCAGCCTGGGCAAGAAAGTACACGAGACTCATATCTCCAATTAACCACCAGAAAACCGGAAGTGTACTGTGGCTCAAGTGGTAGAGTGCTTGCCTTGAGCTGTAGAGCTTAGGGACAGTACCCAGACCCTAAGACCAGCAATCAGTCAATCAATCAATAAACAAACCATGGTTCTTAAGATGTTTAAAGGCTTGCTGAGTGCTACTGGCTCATTCCTGCAATTCTAGCTACCCAGGAAGCTGAGATTTGGAGGACTGAGGTTTGAAGCCAGCTGGTGCAGAAAAGTCTGAGCAATTTCATCTCCAATTCAGCAAAATGCTGGGTTGAGGCATGGGTTTAAGAGGTAGACAGCAGCCTTGAGAAAGTAAGCCAAGCCAGTGTGAAGCTCTGATGCTAGTGAAAAGAGAAAAAAAAGGGAGGGGGAGAAATCTCTATACTCTAGGATGTGAGCAAAGATCATGGACTTAAGGCATTTAAGACTCAATGTGGAGGCCTGTGGTGCTGGTGGTCAGTATGACTGAATCCTCTGGAGAGGTGAGGTTATGCTGTAGTTATAGTGAATTTCTAAATCTCAGTGGGTCGATTCAATAAGCATGTATCTCTCTCAAGCTATGTGTCCTGTGGAAAGGGGGTGAGGGTAGGTACTGAGCTCTCTCTTAAGGACCCAGCTGATGGAGAGTCTACCTTCTTGGATTGTCACCATCTCATCATGTGGCTTTCAGATTGGCTACAGGCTGGAAAGAAAACTAGAGAGTATTTATGACAGCCACAAGTGTGTGGTTTTTACTTCCGCCAAGCCCCAACTTGCTAAAACCCAGCCATAGTGAAAGACACAATGGTATATATTCTTTTCCTTTCTTCCCTGAAAGAGGAGACGTGCAATGGCATTTGATAAAGACATAACATTGTTCTTTAGATCATGACCCATGGTCCAAAAAATCCTACACTATTAATAACATTTTTATTTTACTAATCCTTGCCATAATCCTGTGAAGCAGCCTTTACTGTCATCTCTATCGGGAAGGAAAGTGAGGCAGAAAGAAATGAAATCACTTATTCAAGGTCCCTCAGCTAATGAGAAGCACAACAGGGACTCAGGTAATTAAATTTCTATTCTTAAGCACTATGTCATAGACATAGATAAAGTAGGAGTCAGGTCATGATCCCATGTACCCTGTACCTCCTTCTAGAAGCTTAGAATGCTCCTAGCAGTGGTGGTGTTTGAGACTTTCCAGGCCAACTTGCCAATATGCATTCCCGTGGCATCAATTGTATAAATATATTCACAATGCTATGGACCTGTCTGTCTTGGTATCCCATCTGTTCAAAGGAATGTGCATGAGAGCTTGATTGTGTATAAGCTTTACGGGTAGATGCTGTTTCTAAATGCAACACATATTGCATAGGCATCAGCAATCCTCAGAAGTATTGTGTCCTCTATTTCTGTCCTTGGGTGAGACATCTTGGTTCCCCTGTCCTTAACTGCTCTCCAGCACAAGTTCTTCTCATCCTTCAGGAACAGAAGTTAAGTGAAGTTGCATTTTTCTCCTAAATCAATGTAATGGAGTAGATTATGTACAGACAAATGGTGGGGAAGACATTGGCAGCTGGCCCCAGCATAGCTGAGTAATGGATGTACTAGGAATCCAAGTTATCTTAAACGGCAGAATTATGCAAGTTTCTTTATGTAACCCATGTGTCCAAGGTCAGCCTAGCCTAGAAACCACAGAAGGACTGTAATTTCCATAACATCCAGTCTTGAAACCTAATATGAACAGAGCTTTTGTTTATTTTGTTCACTGCTATACAGGGAGTATCTAGAGTCATGGTTGGGATATGGTAGACATGGAATATATGTTTATTATGTGAATTTGCTGACTAAATCCTGGTTTTCTTTGGAGATACTACTGTGTAGTGGTAGAGTACCAACTTTAGAATAAAAAAGACTCGGATTAAAACTTTGCAAGCCATGTGACCATTTGTAATTACCTGCCCTTTCTGACCACTTCCTCATAGCTAAAAAGCTAAAATGAAGTTATTATTACTCACCTCTTGGGTTGTTATGATAATTCAATGTCATAATTGGTATCAACCACTCAGTACATTGCAACTATCTATGATGTTAGTCTCTATTAAAAAAAAAATCCCTGGAACCAGGTACTGGTGGTTCATGCCCGTAATCCCCACTACTCAGTAAGCTGAGGCCTGAGAATCAGGGTTTGAAGATAGACCAGGTAGACAATCAGTGAGATTCTTATCCCCAGTTAACCAGCAAGTTAACCAGGAGCACAGCTCTGACTCAAGTGACAGTATGCTATCCTTTAGCAAAATAGCCAAGCAAGAGCTCAAGACCCCGAGTTCAAGCCAGGAGGAGGAAAAGGATGATGATGAGGAGGAGGAGGAGGAGAAGGAGGA
>NW_012280180.1:0-2995 GCF_000151885.1 Dipodomys ordii
TGTGTGTGTGTGTGTGTGTGTAAGGGAGCCCTGCCTTTCCTGCCTGGCCCAGTGTGTGTGTGTGTGTGTGTGTGTGTGTGTAGGATCTCTCTCCTGAAAAGCTTGCTCTCTCTGTGGCTCTGTAGTGTGTGTGTGTGTATGTGTGTGTGTGTGTGTCTGTGTGTGTGTGTGCACGTGTGTGTGTGTGTGTGTGTGTGTGTGTGTAGGATCTCTCCCCTGAAAAGCTTGCTCTCTCTGTGGCTCTGTCACCTCTGCCTGTGGCCTAGCTGGGAGCTGAGCTCTCCTTTGTAGAATGTAAACAAACCAGAGTTCTCTCTCTGCAATAACTGTGACATGAGAAGCCATTTCTTCCTTGTTAACTAGAAAAAGCCCACCCCTGAGAAACCTCGTTCCCAATGCCTGTGCACTGCTAATGGAATTTTTAACTTGCCCTAACCGCACCTGAAGGTAATCAGCTCTGGGCCAGTTGTGCATTCGAAGTCCATGTCAAGCTGACAGGAGGGCAGAATTAGATGGTTTGATAACATTTCTCTCTGGGCGCCATTGCCATCACAGCCCTGTCTGGGAAAGTGCCCGAGGGAAAGGCCTTGTCTGGTCACTCCTGCTTTTTGCTCCAAGACAGGACAACACTGCTTTTGAGAGCCCTGATCCAGAGGATGTGTCCGGTGGCTTTCTGAACATCATTTATCCACCTTCTCCCCAGGGAGGCAGAGGCTACTGAGGTTTGGATATTAAAATAAGGCTCTGCCCTCTAAAACCTTCTTCAAACGAGGGGGCATTTCTAGCAGGAAGCAATTTGTACATCCCAATTTTCAGTATGCACCCCAACTACAGGATAGTTTACGAACAGTTCACAGTCATGGAAAATAACAGTGGGCCCTGCTGAAGTTGCCTGTTAGGCTCAGGGTGGGAGCAGAATCTTTAGGGTGAGAACTTCCAAGAAGCAAGATTTTTCAAGTGGAAGCCTGAACAAATTTGAGGAGGCACACTCTAGTCATGCGTCTAACTTTCCATATACTCCCTCCTGTTGTCATTCTATGTTAGAAGCTTTAAAACACAATTTCTACCCGCCCCTTACCAATTTTGTGTGTTTCTGTTTGGTAAACATTTATTCTTTACTCAGTCCCAAATGGAGGTGAAAATAAGTTGTCTCTCTGTTTCTTAAACAAAAATAACCAAACAACTTCGATATGTCTAGTCCTGGAATGTGCCAAATGCTTTTTTTGGTATGCTAGTGTCACTGAGGAATGGTGCCAAGATTAGTATTTTCCACTTGCTACAGAGCCAAATGTTGAGAGAATAACAAAAGCTGTTTGGGGCCCCATGAAAATTACAGCTGATGAAATAGAAGTCATAGAGCAGAAAACCAAAAGGAACAGTTCAGAAATCTAGGATGCTAATGATTTGCATTCTTCATAGCTAATTCTAAGATCAAAACTAGGGTCCAAAATATATGAATATTCATTTACTCTTACTTTTTAAACACTTGCCTGTCTATATCTCACTAACATTTTGAATTATAAGCACATTTAATGTGGCTTTAAGAAATCAATCAATAGAGGGAGGTGGGATTGATTGGCACCCAGCATAAATGCATAGCTTTAACAATGAACACCCCCAATAACTAATATAAGCTTATAAAAATAATAACCTTGCTCCACAACTTTAAAAGATAATTGATATTAATAAATGGAAAGTCAGAGATGAAGGTGAATGTTTGCAAAAGGCACTATCTGGTAAAAGATTTGACTCTAAAATTTATGAAGAACTCTGATAGATAATAATAATAAGACCAACAAACCAATGAAAAATGAGCCAGTTAGCTCAGGAAATAATGTTCAACAACACTGGGCCTTGGGGAATACAAATTTTAAAAATGACATCTGTCTGTACAGCCATTAGAATTGCAGAAAATTAAAAAGTAAGACCATACCAAGTGCTGCTGAGAATGTAGAAAAAATAGGGTCTTCTTGTGCCTGCTACTAAAAATGTAAAATCATATGTTGACCTTGGAAAACAGCTCAGCAGTTTGTTGAACTGCTAAATACATATTTACTACATAATCCACCTTTCACTTGTAGGTATTTAGTCAACAGAAATGAAAACATTTGCAGATGTTTCTAGTACCTTCATTTGTAATCACCCCAACTAGAAACAACTCAAACCTCATTATGTGGTGAATGGATATACAGAGTGCAGTGTTTCCATATAACAGAATGTCATGCAGTGATGAAACGAAAAAAAAATGACTGACAGCACCAAGCAGGGTAGATAAGTCAAAGAAACCAGCAATACAAGACTAAAAATCTATGTCCTGAATAGTTCTATTTATGTGACATTCTGGAAAAAATGCAAAACTATAGAGACAGGAGAGAGATCACTGCAAAGGGGCAGCTGGCAACTTTTGGGGATAATAGGAAAGTTCAGCACGGTGATTTTTGTGGTAGTAGTTACACAGCTGTGTACATTTGTCAAACTTCATCAAAGTATATGTTAATAGTGAATATTACAAGAAATCTGACTTTCAGAAAGAAATCATCATGGCTGAGTTTTGATAGGCTGAATGATGGCCTGAAAGAGATTCAGACCCTGATCTCTGATCCCAGGAAAATATTAATATTCCATTGTATGATAAAAGAGACTTGACAGGTGTGATTCAATAAAAGATCTTGAGATGAAGAGGTTATCTTGTGTTATCCCTATCAATTGACCCTCAATGTAATTACAAGATTACATAAGAGAAAGGCAAGTTGGTGTGGTAGTGCATGCATAGAATCCCTACTAAGGAGGCAGGAAGATCACAGTTTAAGGTCAGACCAGATACCCTTGGCAAGACTGAAAGCAAACAGACTGGAGGCATGACTCAAGTGGTAGAGTGCTTGCCTCAAAAGTGTAAGGCCCTTGGGGCTGGGAAGGTGGCTCAGTGGTAGAGCGCTTGCCTTGCATGCATGAGGCCCTGGGTTCGATTCCTCAGTACCACATAAGCAGAAAAAAA
>NW_012280181.1:0-2005 GCF_000151885.1 Dipodomys ordii
GGGGGGAGGCTGGGAAGGGATGTGGAAAAAAAAAGATTTAGTTTCTCTGTACTTAGGGAACAGAAAAAAAAATATTACTTGAAGAAACACAAATGCCTTTGGCATTACTGTTTGGATCTAATCCTGCTTGTTAAATATAACTTCTAGTTATGGCCCAAACACTTCCTTGAGCCTTGAGCTTCATCATTGGATAGCTTCCCTTCCCTCACTACAGTAAAGCTCCTCTCTACTCTCTGATTTTAAAATTTCTTCCAGGTGGGACAAACATGAATCACTCTATCTTATGTTTTCCAATTTTTACAGATTTGGAATCATGTTGATAACACTAATCTTCCCTGGTAAACTTCAAATTGTTTTATCTCAAAATAATCCAGGGAATAGTTAGAGGCAGTCTTTATATGTGACTCTGAGGACTAATGTCAAACTCTTCTGAAAATATCTATCATCTTTTGCACAGAATTTCATAATCACTGCTATTAGGACTCATTTCTCTCATATGACCCTATTCTTCCCTAATATTGCTCAAGGACGACTACTATAATAGTCAAGTATCTTACTTATCTCATTTATAGCATTTTCTTTATAAACAAGAGGTATGAGGAGTTGATGGAATATTATAGTTTTCAAGTAACATCTGAAGAAATAAAAATGACTCATTGAAAATCTCTGCTTATAAATACATTACCACTTTTTATATTTTTATTTCCATTTTGTTACTATAAAAGTTGTTTCCAAATCAGTTGCTTTACTTATTTTCACATACGTAGCACTTGTGGTTTAGCTATATAAAAAATTCAATAGGTATTTTCCTAAAATAAAACCCTTCACTGTTGATTTATTTGTAGGAAACAATATTTTTCTCCCACTGATGGCGGCTACTACTACTACTACTACTACTACTAGTAAACATCAAATAGTAATTTTATACATATTCTTAATAGGTCCTCAATATTTAATTTTAATTTGTAATAAATCATATAAAATGTGAATTATAAGATATAATGTTTTATTCTAGGTCAATTAGCATACTCCTAATTTCTTTGATTTCTGAACACCCAGTAAAATTTGTAGCTTTAAGATTATACCTGAATCAAACTGAAAATCATAAGAACATGCAAATTCACTGAGAACTGAGAAAGTTCTTATCTATCGCTTATCCTTCATTACAGATTGTCATTATGCCTAGATCACTCTCTTGCTTTCATAGAAGTTCTATTTTAGTTTATTTTGTATAAGTCCTATACTATGTTCATAGGAATTATAAAATATGTTTCAAGATCAGTTTCAGCTATAAGCATCAAACTGAATTTAAGTAACTCTAAAAAGCACTGCTATTTGATGAGTTGCACTGGATTCACCATTCTGGAAATATTAAAAAAAAAAAATTTTAGTTGTCTTCCAGTTTTGAAAAACATGGAGAAACAAAAGTTGTAGCAATTCATGAATTCTTCAAATTAGGGAATGAAATTGTAAGCATTGTATATTTTGCATTTATAAAAACATGTTTTTTTAATTAGAATAAATATACAGTACTAGAAACATGCACAGACGTTTTGAAGCTTTTTGAGAATTAAGGTGAATTTTGTGTATGGGTGTGGCAGTTGCTGAGACTAGAATACTGGGTTTGGGAATTGAGCCTGAGCTTTTTTACTCAAACTTAACACTCTACCCCTTGAGCCGCAACTTCACTTCTGACTTTTGGTGGTCAATTGGAAATAAGTATCACATAGATTTTCATTCAGGGGCTGGCTTCACTCTGATCCTCAGCTCTTAATCTTTTGAGTAACTAGGACTATAAGGGAATGCCACCAGCAGTTGGTTGGCGTGTCTTTTTGAGCCTTAGATTTCAGGGGCTTTGCAGAAGTTTTCATTCTTGAATATTCTACACTCTTGTTGATATGTTCCCATCCTACTATAGGAATGTTATACTTTTATGTCAAATACAAAAACAATGGGCTAACATTATAGGATATTGTGATTTCAGCCCCAAAATAAGGTATATATA
>NW_012280182.1:0-1680 GCF_000151885.1 Dipodomys ordii
GCCTAGGCCCAGAGTTCAGGCCCCATGACTGGCAAAAAAAAAAAAAAATTAATCTTAAGTGCCTTATGGTTTTGCCATTAAAAATGGTCACCATGAAAAATAGCAGATGGGGTTTGTGAGGAGTAAATTTAATTTCTTTTTGCACTTGGTAGAGCCGAAATTTTTAATTTCATTTTAAAAATTGACTGCTCTGCAGTGCATAGAATACGTTTGAATTGGATTTTAAATTTAACAATTAGATTTCTTCTTCCACAAACTTGTATTCGTACACATTTACACACATATTTACCTCTACATTTTTGGCCATCTTCGGTTCTGCGCAAGTTATTTTAAGGTGAAGAAATGTCACAAAATCAGATACATGGCCACTTCCGCATCTTTTACACATGCAAGGCTAGCATTTTGTCTCCTCAGACATCATACCGCCTTATTTATTTCACGGGTCCACTGAGCAAAACAGAACGGAAAGCCAGACATCTCCACAACCAAGGCGGGTGGGTTGCACCGGGAACTCTACATCAGAGTTTCCCAGATGCATTTCACGAAACGTGGGGTTAAGCCGTACCATAGTCCAACAAAAGAAAACAGAACAGAGCAAGGCATAGTCTAAGGAAGGTAATTTGCAGAAATGGAGGTGAGCCAGGTTTGCTCTGCGCTGCGCCATTCAGAGCCCTGGCTGCACCAACGTGCGTGTGGAGCGGCCGCCTGCCCGGGTGGCAGGGCAGTGTTTCTGGAGCGTTCTGTGGGAAACGTTGCTTATGGAAACATGCTCTGCCTTGAGGCCACCAGGCCAGCCTGCTCTCTCCCCGCTCTCCCCAGGCCTGGCGGCCGACATCGACGTGGTAACGGCTGACGCACGGCCAGTGAACACACCAGTAGCACCGTGTGTGCGATCCCTCTCGAGGGCTGCACGCCACACGTGGTTGCGTGTGCTGTGTTCATGGGATGGGGAGCAGAGGCTGTTTACACTGGCACCGCCACCAGCCTCGGCGCTCTGAGGGCCGCGGCAGCCCTGGTGACCGGGATCCTCCGCCCGTGCCCGGGGTCCACGCGTGCTTGTGTCGCAGCGCACCGCGCCTGTCCACCCCCTTCGATGGTACAGCCATCAGCCAGGGCCTGGGCTTCCAGATAACCATCAGTAAAGACTCAAGATGGGATTTTGAAAGCGGGCGCGAGGGCCACACACAGCAGGGTCTTATACAGATCATTTGAGCTGGGAGAGAGCCGGATTCGAGTGACTAGTTCGGGCAGCCATACACTGAGCTGGGCAGCTCTAGTGAAACGTGTTACATCGTACCTGAGTTGGCGGGGATGTTGTAGATTAGAGGGCTGGCGCTGGCCATACACAGGCATACATGGTATGGGGTTGAACCCAGGCCTGGAGGATTCTGGAATGAAAGGTTTGAGTCCCTTGGAAATGATTGCCCTGGCCACAATGTATTGTCACGATCTGTGGCTTAGGACTGAGGGTTCCCCTCTGTCATCTGTGACAGGATAAGACCGGACAAGGCGGTGTCTGGGACGGTCCTGTCTGTGCTCGGTGGTGTCTGGGACGGTCCTGTCTATGCTTGGTGGTGTCTGGGATGGTCCTGTCTGTGCTCGGCGGTCTGGGACGGTCCTGTCTGTGCTCGGTGGTGTCTGGGACGGTCCTGTCTGTGCTCGGCGGTCTGGGACGGTCCT
>NW_012280183.1:0-1612 GCF_000151885.1 Dipodomys ordii
CCCTCAGCTCTTCAGCTCAAGGCAAGCGCGCTACCACATGAGCTATAGCGCCGCTTCGGTTTTCTGGTGGTTTATTGGAGATAGGAGTCTCACAGTCTCTCCTGCCCGGGCTGGCTTTGAACCGTGATCCTCAGATCTCAGCCTCCTGAGTAGCTAGGATTACAGGCGTGAGCCACCAGCACCCGGCAATCATAACACTTTGGAATCTCAGTTATTGCATAAATATTGTTGACATTCTGACATCAAGAGGAGAGTTAAACGAAGGATATGGCTTTCCAGGGCTTAAAAGCCTCATGGCCTAGCTGTAGGACACTTGTAATAGCAATGCAAGATAGCCAAATGTTTTCTTGTAAATAGAATCTTTTGAAAGAGAGTACTTTTAGAGAAATCACACTAGCTATCTGTGAGATGCAAAAGATGATATGAAAGGGCCTCATAATTCATATCAACTTTAAATACAGTAGAAAGAAGAAAGGATTATGCATTTTCTCCTCACTTGTACTATCTAGGCTGGTTCACTATAGTAAAGTGGTTATGAAATTTAAATGTGCTTCTTTTAATTGGCTAAAATTTCATGCTTTTCTAAAGAAGAAAGTAGAGGTAATTGCTACTTAATAGTAAAATGAAAAGTTTTCTTAGTTTAACTTTGCTCTCTTCATCTACAGTACATTACAAATATAATATCTATTTCATTTTACAGACAAAGATACTCAGAAAAGCATTTGTAGTATTACCAAATAGATCTACCAGTCACTGGTTTTACATGATATCTATAGTAAGCATACCTGTTATCAATGATGTAACTTGGAAATTGCTTTCATGACAAAGTAATAAACATTTCCAAGTCACCTATCTACAAATTGAGATGACAGCCTAAAATCACATATATTTAAAACAATCAAGAAATAAGCAAAATAGATGTCACAAAGTCCAAATACTAGCACTTCATTAGAACATGGTATAAGAGCTTTATCAAATATGGGCCATAAAGGTAAATAACCTTGGTTCCAGATCTTTTGTTTCCCCACTGAGTAGCTGAGTGATATTTGGTCAAATCGCTCAGTGTCTTGAGTTTCCATTTCCTTATCTATCCAATGATAGTTGTCACCTCTTAGTGTTGTTCTGAGACAATGAAATAATGAGGTAACACAGATGTTACTTTTTAAGTAGTAGTTGATGCTATCATATTAATATTGCCTTTTAATCAATATGACTATTACTACTGTTCTCTGATAGCAGTCTGGGATTAAGGAAAACCACACAAGAAAACTGAAAGGAAGAAATAGAACTGAATCACAGGCTCACAAAGGCATAAAGTTAAGAAAGTTCATAGGTTAAAAACAACCTTTCTACCCTGTGATCTGACATCACTAAGTTAAGGGATTATATTAATAATGACAGCTGTATATTAACAGAAATTCCAATATTACCATACTATTTCAAAAAGTACCAAGTGAATAGTCCATTTTTGAAAGATCAACCTGCAAACTAGTAAAAAGGAAATATAATTTTGGTGCTTAAAAGAAAAATTTGGTCTGGAAAGGTGGCTCAGTGGTAGAGCGCTTGCCTTGCATGCATGAGGCCCTGGGTTCGATTCCTCAGCACCACATAA
>NW_012280184.1:0-1093 GCF_000151885.1 Dipodomys ordii
CTACCACTTGAGCCACAGCGCCACTTCCGGCTTTTTTCTTTTTGCTTATGTGGTGCTAAGGAATCGAACCCAGGGCCTCTGGCATGCAAGGCATGTGCTCTACCACTGAGCCACCTTCCCAGCCCCTGTTATTGTAAATCTTATTTTTATATTTTGTTTCATTTTTTGTTCTGTTTTACACTTAGTGTTGCCTTGGATTGGTACATGTTGAATGTGTACTTTTGCCATTGAGCTATAGTCCCAACTCAGATAAGAGGAATTGCTCCTAGCTCCCAGCCATGACCTAGTCCTGCTCAAACTGGGAATACTTACATACTTCAACTGCAAGAATAGGTAAACAAAAGCTCTGAACCAATGACCAATACTATAATAAGCACAACAAAGAGGGTCCCTGCTCACCTTTGGACACTCATTTCCACATAAACAGCAGAGAGGAATAACAACTGTGAACACTGCACTGTAAGGATCCTCAGAATTGCCCCATTCCAATTGTATCAGCATATAACACATGACTGACAAGACTGGCTGGGTGTCACAGAGGAGCTGTGATCCTGGCCCCTTCCCACATGAAACACCAGAGACTGCTCCAGTGTTTAAACAGAAGAAAAACACTGTTAGAATAGCCACTAAGGGATTCAAATTGCTTTCTAGTAACAAAGCCAATATCAAGAGGGCCTGTGGAAATCCACAGCATCTCATAGAGACTTCCATTTCCATTGTAGGAATAGGCATAGAATATGTATTTCATTCTATAGCAACACATTCCAAAAGTACTAAAGTAAGTAGAATTGTCAAGTATAAGAAACTAGGTACAAGAGGAAATAGCCTAAATTAATTTTTGTTATTAGAAACCCAGCTTTTAGTTACCCCTGATGGAAGGTGATAACTTTAAGGGGAACATGGGAAATGTGTAATATTCTACATCATTGTTAGCTCAATGAGCTCTCTTCCCACAGCTTAGTACACTCCTTCTCCTTTCCACAGCTTAGCATGCTCCCTTCTTTTTTGGGGGGGGTCCGGTTGTGGGGCCTGAACTCTGGGCCTGGGCGCTGTCCCTCAGCTCTTCAGCTCAAGGCTAGCGCTCTACCACTTG
>NW_012280185.1:0-1996 GCF_000151885.1 Dipodomys ordii
TTTTTTGTTACTTCTTCAAAATATGGAATATTGCTTTTTCTACAATTTTCTCAGTGGGAAGCCTTTCATACTTTTAAATCCCCTAATCTACAGGATCCAAATACATGGTAAGCTCACTACTAGCTAACACGCCAGTACCATTTTCATTCCATTTTTCACTTTCCTCCAACACCCTCTTCCCTAGCTTTGTGCTGGTTTTGCTCTATCTGATCACAGGGCTATGAGGAACTGGCCTTTATTTCCTGGCTCCTATTGAAGTGGGGCTTCCAGGCTGTAATATCTTCCTCATGTAACAAATAGCTCCTTCTCTGAACCTCATACCTCCAACTGCTAGCTTCATTTCCAACTTCTCTAGTCCATTTGGCCACCTTGAGGATTTGTAGTTCCTGGTTTAGAGTTATCCTGCTTTGGCTGCTTCTATCACCTGACAAAACTTGACTGTGCCTCAAGGTCTCTAATAGAGATCTTCAACTCACTCAACTGTAATCATGATAATAATAAATAGCAAGCCAATTTCTACCGCTATTGCAGCTCTCTATCAATCTTTAAAAGAGCTGTGCAAATAGAATCTATCTCCCATTTTCTGATTAAAAGATGAAGATTTTATGTCCATTCACTTGTTGTATGCAAAGGCACTCATTAAATGTGTCTGATTTGAAAAAGCTGAGTTTTTGACAGCTAAGCAAGGTCACCTTCTCAAGATCTTCAATTTGAATTTGTTTCCTCCTTTTCGGGTCATGGTAGCATGAACTTCATCACTATCTAATCTGATTCACTTCTTAAATAGTGAACTGTGAAATGTCCAGTTCCAACTAACCACTTTTTTCCCTCTGTCTGTCACTCTGAATAAATCTCCCTCGCAAGGTCACCGCATCTTTAATTCCTTAATAACTTCCTGTTTTACCAATTTGCTTTCCATTCTCTTCTTTCTCTGTTTGAATCTCACTAATAAAATAACATGATGATGACAAAGCTTCGGGTGTTTGATTCTCTGGACTCGCTACAACTAGCTCTCAGGTGTGTCCAATTCCATGCAACAGTCTTCTCCATTGTAATGTCAGGGCAGTCATGAAGGAGGGGGTAGGCAGTAGTGTGCCATTGTTATTTACAGGCAGTGGAAGTGCTCACTGATTAATCTAATCCCAATAACTGACAAGAGTGGAGAGAGACACCAACCTGCTGTCCCAGGAAGGGACATCCTTGGCAGAGATAAGAGCATGTGCAAAGGAGGATACTAGAGAGGATTTTCTAGATTTTCCAGTTGTGAGGCTGGAGCAGAACTTATAAGGCAAACAATCTTACAAAGTGACATTTCAGAAGTAGCCTGGTCACAGGGAAGCCACTGGAGGAATATGCCATAGAGAGAATAGATTCTGTGGAGGTGTCTCTCCCATCCAGTATGGTCATCCTTATGACCTGAAAATTGCTTACTTTGCTGCCTGGCTGCTCTGTAGTCAGAACAAGAGACTGAAGGACCGTTTGCTCATTGTTAAGTTGCTCACCTCCTTCGTTCCAGCTGGAATGTGATCCCACATCTGTGTCCCCCTCTCCTACTACCTAGACTCAGGACCAATTTCATTTACTCAGTGATCTTTCCGACCTTTACCAACTGCCAGGTTCACTGCAGTTAGAGGAGTCTGAATGCCTGGGATTATGGTTTTCAAAACAGGAGTCCTGAAGTCAGATGACCTCAGTTTGTGAAAGATGAGTCAACCTTATTTTTTCTAATTCATAAAATAGGGTTGATGATAACTACACCCTTCAGGGGTTTGTAAGAATTCGGATTCTGGAGGGAGGGAAGGTGAACAAATGCGGTCAAGGTCACTATGTGGAAAATGAACTATGCAACTTGTAGGCCGGGACAGGAAGGGGAAACTGAGGAAGGAGTGATACGGTCCAAAAAGAATTGTACTCATGGGCTGGGAAGGTGGCTCAGTGGTAGAGCGCTTGCCTTGCATGCCTGAGGCCCTGGGTTCGATTCCTCAGCACCACATAA
>NW_012280186.1:0-1673 GCF_000151885.1 Dipodomys ordii
GCTCAAGTGGTAGAGCACTTGCCTTGAGCTGAAGAGCTGAGGGACAGCGCCCAGGCCCAGAGTTCAAGCCCCACGACCGACCAAAAAAAAAAAAAGAATCAAACCTTAGCTGGGTGCCAGCGGCTCAGGTCTGTCATCCCAGCTACTCAAGAGGGTGAGATCTGAGGACCACAGTTTGAAGCCAGTCTGAGGAGGAAAGTCTGTGAGACTTGGATCTCCAGTGAACCACCAGGAATCCAGAAGTGGTGCTATGACTCACATGGTAGAGTGCTTGCCTTGAGCTGAAGAGCTGAGGGACAGAGAGAGCTCAGGTCCTGAGTTCAAAGCTCCACAACTGACCAAAAACCAAAAACAAAAGTCAAAGCTCGATCGGAAGGAAGGCTACTGAGGCCACTCTCTCTCTGGCTTGTTTGTTTGTTTGTTGTTTGTTTAACTGAAGGCAGAGCTGCGGCCTTGAGCAAAAGTGCTTAAGGACAACACAGAGGCCCTGAGCTCCAGCCCTATGCCTCACAAAAAAAGAAAGAAGGGAAAACATGAGAACCAGAATTACAAAGTTGAAACATGGATCCCGGGGGGGGGGGGCAGGGGACAGCTGCAACTGTCCTGAGAGAGCTGGGGAGGCCGTGGGTCAGGGGACATCGATCCACATTCAGCCCCGCTTCCCCAAGGGTGGGGGAGGCTAAGACTCGACAAGGTCCTGCAGCACAATGCAAAACCGTGGGTTTCTCACTGCTGTGGGTTCTGGCTGGGCTGCTGGGGTTTCTGGCTGTGCAGTGACAAGCGGCATCCTCGTTGGCTGGACCTGGGTACTTCCTGGCTTGGAGAAAAATATTACCCTATGAAGAAAGGCCCACCACTCCCCCCCCCCACCCCCTTCTCCTGGCCTGGGAAGCCGGCAGTCCGCTATTTCCTCCAGCGGCTTTAGGGAGGAAGTCATCCGTGGCTCATGCCTGTCATTGTAGCTGCTCAGGAGGCTGATATCTGAGGATAGAGGTTCAAAGCCAGCCCAGGCAGACAAATCTGACTCTTTTTTGGTAGGTTGTGGGGCTTGAACTTGGGGCCTGAGCTCTGTCCCTGAGCTCTTCAACTCAAGGCGAGTGCTCTACCACTTTGAGCCACAGCGCCACTTCCAGTTTTCTGGTGATTCATTGGAGATCAGAGTCTTACAGACGCTGCTGCCCTGGCTGGCTTTGAACTGTGATCCTCAGATCTCAGCCTCCTGAGTAGCTAGCTAGGATTACAGGCATGAATCTCCAGCGTGCTCTGGCTAAGACTCTTATGTCTAACCTTCAGGAAGCTTGAGTACAGGTGTGACTCAAGAGCTAGAGCTCTAACTAGCCTGGAGCAGAAAAGGGAACTGAGAGAATAAGGCCTGAGTTAAAGCTCCAGTCCCTCCCTGTGTGGGGTTTGCATGCGGGAGCTCTCTCTCTCTCTCTCTCTCTTTCTCCTGTAGGAAACCAGGACTTGAACTTGTTGACATTTTATGCTCATTGGCAGGTTCTCCACCACCTGAGCCACACCTCCAAATCCCCAAAGAAAGATCTTTTAATTTTTTTGGGGGGGGGTCCGGTCATGGGCCCTAAACTCTGGGCCTGGGCGCTGTCCCTCAGCTCTTCAGCTCAAGGCTAGCGCTCTACCACTTGAGCCACAGCGCCACTTCTGGCTTTTTTCTT
>NW_012280187.1:0-2836 GCF_000151885.1 Dipodomys ordii
GGTTGGGGTCAGAAGATTGCTCAAAGGTCCTGAATAAACTGCAGAGAGAAGAGTTTGGTGTCGCGTCTTCCTTGCTGGTCGAGGCGGTAGCGACAATGTAGCAATGCACTTTTAGTTAAGACATATAGAAAACCTAAGTCCCAGCAAGTTTTGATAATAAATTTAAGGACAGAGGTAATCATGCAGTTCAGATAAAGTATACCTGAAAAGAAATCATTCATCACTTCTGAAGTCTGTTCTGAATGAGTATGAGCAAGATGCCAAACAATAGACAAAACCTCTAAGAGAGAATTATGAATGAATGCAAAGAGTGAGGGTATCATTTTGGCTATGAAATATTTCTATTTTATAGTCTACATGATGTGACATTTTCTAGAGAGCTTTTGTCTCACAAACCTAGCATTTTATGTTTAGTTATTGTAACTGTTTTAGCTAGCTACATTGTCCTAGGTAACTCCAGGAATGAGAGCTGTGGTTCTTGGAAAATATTGATTGAAACAGGTTACACTTGGTGCCTTGTTGTATTTGATTTTTCTCTTGTTAAGGAGACTAAATTAACAGGACAGCTCATTAATAACCTTCTTTTACAAAACAAAAAATAGGGCACATAAGATCACTTTGGTGATTTTGCATTTGTTTATTTCCTTATTTTGTCAAACTCAAAAGATAGGAAATTAAATTCCACATTTCGGTGATGACAGCATCAAAGAATTTGTGAACAAATATTAAAGACTACCATGGTGTTTAAAATGATGACCCTTAAACCTACCATAATAAATTCACTACAAAACTTGCAGTTTCCTAGCTTAATTAATCAAATTTCATGACTGTGTTGCTCCTAGTGATATGCCATACATTTAGTAATGAGATTGAAGAGCACAAAAGGATTATACTGGTAAACCTACTTGTGTAAGCTAAGGTTGAATTTCTGTATGTTGCTATTATAAAATGTGGATATATTTTGACTTCGGTTCTGGAAACCCTACGTTTTGTCTTTTATAACTTTGCTTGACATTTTCTTGAAACTAATTTTTTTCACTTTTTCCTTTTCATATGCATATGTATCAGTCTTCCTAAATAATATTTTAATAATTAATTTTCAATGTATCTTGCTCATTGTTTTGTTTTCCTTCAAGAGTAAAATTTCATTTGGAAAGCACTCTATGAATTTAAATACCCAGAGCCAAATTTTTATTTCTAGTTCTGATTGGTTCTTTTTATATGATTTCAAATTTTTTATTGTTATTGTAAATGTGATGTACATAGGGATTACAGTTACATGAGTCAGGTAATGAGTACATTTCTTTTTGAACAATTCTTCCCTCATTTTCTCCCAGTTTTTTCTTCCATCCCCCTCCCCTACAAGTTCTATAATTCATTTTCAACATAATGTCTAGTGACTATCACTGTTGTACTTGTTCGCTCTTGGTCCCATCATTTCTGTGCTCTTCCTTACTCTCCCCAAATAGATAAATTTACATATAAGACAAAATGTACAGAAATAAAAAGGGAAAAAAAGAAGCAAAATAACATAAAATCTCTTGTTTCTATGTAAGCACAACCATGTTCATTGAAGCATTGTTTACCATAGCCAAGATATGGAATCAACACATATTCCTCTCAACAGATGAATGTGATATATATAAGTTTATATATATGTATAATGAATATATATTTATATGCATATATATAATGGAATTCTTTGCTTCCATCAGAAAGAATGTTATTGTACCATTTGTAAAGAAATGGAAAGCCTTGGAAAAAACTTACGTGAAGTAAACCAGACTCAAAGAAACATAGGTTGCATGATTTCCCTCATTTGGTAACTAGAAAGTGCCTATAAATAAGTAAACACACTGCATGGACATAACAAATTACACTTGGACATAACAAATTATACAGTACTTTAGACATTGACACAGTGAGACCAAAGGAGGGTTTTCTTAGAAAATCAGAAAAGTCTCAATAGCTCTGTGCGTATGGGCATGTAAAATGATGTTTATCAACATGAACTAAAAGAAGTGGAAACAAGAAGTTTTATGTTATTTTGATCGATCTTTTGTTTCTAAACAGATTTAATTTTTCCTATTCAAAGCTATCTAAAATTTTTGTAACATGTTATTATTATTCATGTTGTAATTTCTTTTATTTTTTAGTAACTTATATAATCAGGTTTTTTGGGGAACAAAATACTAGTCTCAAAATATTTTGTGTTACTTTTTATCAGAATAGATGGCTGTGGGTATGAAAATTTATGAAAGACTTGAAAATATTTAAATATTTAAAATGCTTCTTTGTAAATTACAAATTTGAATTATTAGAGTCAATGTTCATAGATGATATAATTCAGGGCTTTAAAATTGGACAGAATTGTGTTCTATAATAACCAGGTGACCTCAATTCCATTTCAAGTTAAGTAACCTTGGCAAGTTACTTAATTGCTCTTTAAATTTATTCAGAGAAAAAAAAATTTATTCAGAGACAAAGTGAGAATGATAGCATTTCTTTTCTTCTGGAGTTATGTTAAATATTAAAACAATAGTGTATGATAGTTACATAATGAATAGTTGTTGCTATATCATCATTATTAATGTAAAATTATAAGGAAGACTGCCATTTAACCAAAATTTCAGTCACTGAATGTCCCATGTAATGGTTGTGTGTGCGTGTGTGTGTGCCAGTATCAGAACTTGAACTCAGGAGTAATTTCAATTCCCTATGTCTCTGTTTCTTTTTTTTTTATTATTATTGTGAAAATACTGTACAGAGGGGTTACAATTACATGGGCAAGATAATGAGTACATTTCTTATCAAGCATTGTAGCCTCCTCCTTTGT
>NW_012280188.1:0-1243 GCF_000151885.1 Dipodomys ordii
GTGCTGAGGAATCGAACCCAGGGCCTCAGGCATGCAAGGCAAGCGCTCTACCACTGAGTCACCTTCCCAGCCCAATTACTTGGTTTTTAAAGTCTTCCCCCCTTTTTTTTCTTTTCTCTTCTTTGCTTTCTTTTCTGATTCTCAGGAATGATCTACATATTGATCAACTTCTTATTTTATCTGTTCTTTGCAAAAACATAACGAGTACTATTTATACATACTATTTATATGTATACTATTTATACAAGTACTATTTATCCCTTTAACTGCTGTGAATTGGATACTAGAGTTTGTATCTGGAATGTCGTATAAGGCTCATGTGTGAAAGGCCAAGTGACAAGTCAGAGGCACTAGGAAAGAGAAGTGGAACCTTCAGGAGGAAGAGCCTGATGGAAGGGATGGTAGGTCAATGGTGAGGTCTGGGGAGCAGCTTGCTCTTGAAGTGGATCCTGGGATCTTGGGCCCTTGTCTTTTTCTCTCCTTGGCTATTTTGTGTATAGTCCCACTATGGTGGTACTCCTTGCGACAGACCTGAAAGCAAAGGGCCAAATGACCCTGAACTGGAACCTCCAAAACTAAACTGAAATAATACCTTTCTTCTGTATAAGCTGATTCACCTCAAGCATTTGTTTCAGCAACGCAAAGAAGACTAAGCTGTTAGACCACCCAAGTGCATTGTCCTTCCCTTATTCACTGCTAGACATGGAAATTGTTTTTAATTCCACTGAAAGAAGCATTCTGTAATTCATATTTTTATGTATTTAACCCAAACGGGTTATCCTGGACTCTGAATAAAGGCCCTGTTGAATTTGTTCAACTTTATTATAGTAAGTGAATTGTTCTCCACACAGGTTATGCTAATTTACACTTCATTTAGCATTGTGTATGTGATCTTGGTGATTCCATGTGTTTTTGTGCGCATGTGTATTCTGATACTGGGCCTTGAACTTGGGACCTTAAACTCTCTCTTGGCTTTTACACTCTTGGCTTTTTACCTCCACTTCTGGCTTTTTGATGGTTAATTAGTCATCAAAGACTCATGAACTATCCTGCTTAGGCTCACTGGGAAACCCTGCTACCTCAGATCAGCCTCCTGAGTAGCTGGGATTACAGGCACAAGCCACCAGTATCTGGCTTATGCCACATTTTTGTTGATGCATGGTATTGTTGTATTCTTCATGCTTTTCTCATTGGAAAGGTGAACCTGGCATTTTATTGTATTCTACCTTCCTTTTTGCTGATG
>NW_012280189.1:0-1880 GCF_000151885.1 Dipodomys ordii
AAAAAAAAAAAAGAAATTTCAACCTAGATGCTAAAGTAAAACAACATGGAAGTGAGAAGACAGGTCTGCACAGTGAGAATCACAATGGAGTCACTTGCACCAACTCATATAAAAAATAAATAGGAAGTTATGAAGGAACGCTCTCCTACACAACATCCTGAGAGCAATTGTCACAACAGGTAGACTATCGCCCTTACATAGAAACCACTTCTGCAAGGATATCTGCCTAGCAACTCTTTAACCCCACGCTGGCATCCTTGTTATTAATCCATTTGGCCAAGGATGGTTCTACAAAATGTCTTATACGGCTGGGAAGGTGGCTCAGTGGTAGAGCACTTGCCTTGCATGCCTGAGGCCCTGGGTTCGATTCCTCAGCACCACATAAGCAAAAAGAGAAAAGCCAGAAGTGGCGCTGTGGCTCAAGTGGTAGAGCACTAGCCTTGAGCTGAAGAACTGAGGGACAGTGCCCAGGCCCAGAGTTCAGGCCCACAACCGGACCAAAAAAAGAAAAGAAAGAACAATGTCTTATATAACTCTTCATTTTTCCATTAAAAACTTCCCCTAGCCTCAGCCTTTTTGAATAGGCTCAGCGTTTACTGTGACATGTATGTGCAATCCTCTGTACTGCACATAAACACCATTATTCTTTGGAGAATCTGCCTCTAATTGTTATTTAAGCTACCAAAGTAACATTAAACACCTCACTAATCAAAGTGTGGTCCTTGGGCCAGCAGCATCCAGACTGCTAAAAAAGTGGAGTCACATACCCCATCCTAGACTTTCTGAAATGATTTTTAATTTAAAAAGTCCTCTAGTGGTTTATTTCTATACCTTTTAAAGCTTTACAAGCTCTGTTCCAGAGGATTCTTCTCTAGTAGGACACTAGAGCAAAGTGAAGTTATTACTCCTCCAACTTCACATACTCCTAATTCTGCTTCCACTCTGACTCCTCCATATAAGTTACCCATAGACATTGAATGCTGAGATCCTCAATCATCAACAACTACACAGATTTGGCAGGCAGAAGTGTCCGGAGTGCCAGTAATTGAATATTAAAGAAGAGGGTAGGCAGGTGCCAGGGCTCATGCCTGTAAATCCTCACCGCTCAGGAGGCTGCGATCTGAGGGTTGCAACTCAAAGCCAGCCCAGGCAGGAAAGTCCATGACACTCTTATCTCCAATAAACTGGAAATATCAGAAATCTCAGAAAACTGGAAGTGGCACTGTGGCTCAAGTGGTAGAGCGCTAGCTTTGAGCTGAAGAGGTAAGGACAGTGCTCAGCCCAAGCCCCACAACCAACAAAAATCAAAATAAGGTCAAACTTCTGAGACATCCATATCAGTCAAAAGCTTTTCTATTACTTTATAGTAATAGCAAATCCACCTCAAACCAGATTAGGAAAAAAAACAGGAAGATTCTAAGTACAGGTTCTGAATCTGTGTATTTAAGCAACATTATGAAAAGGTATCTTCACCTTTTTTTGGAGATAATTATTTTTTATCTTTTTTTAAATTATTTTCTCTATGTTGTGTCTTCTCGATCATGATAATGATGATAATGATGATGATGATGATGATGATGATGATTGTTTTGTTGTTTTGATTTTTGTTTTTTGTGCCAGTCCTGGGGTTTGATCTCAGGGCCTGGGTGCTGTCCCTGAGCACGCTCTGTTCAAGGCTAGTGCTCTACCACTTGAGCCACAGTTCCATTTCCAGCTTGTTTGGTATTTTACATAATTTTCCTGTTTTTGAACTATGATCCTCAGCCTCCTGAGTAGCTAGGATTATAGGAGTGAGCAACAGGTGCGTGGCTGATGATTGCTTTTTTTTTAATTATGAAAATACCGTACAGAGGAGTTACAATTACATGGGCAAGATAATG
>NW_012280190.1:0-2394 GCF_000151885.1 Dipodomys ordii
GGGCGCTGTCCCTCAGCTCTTCAGCTCAAGGCTAGCACTCTACCACTTGAGCCACAGTGCCACTTCCGGCTTTTTTCTTTTTGCTTATGTGGTGCTAAGGAATCGAACCCAGAGCCTTGAGCATGCAAGGCAAGCGCTCTACCACTGAGCCACCTTCCCAGCCCTCTAGCATGTCTTAAAATGCTTCATCAGTTTTCAACAGCAGACTCTGTATTTTAGTTTGTTTTTATTGTTTGTTTTATTGTTTATGATTATGGGGCTTGAACTCAGGGCCTGGGCTCTGTCCTTGAGCTTTTTCACTCACAAAGTTATCGCTTTATGGCCTTGAGCCACAGTGCCACTTACCGTTTCCCAGTGTTTAATTGGAGATAAAAGTATCATGGACGTTCCTGCCCCGCCTGGCTTTGAACTGTGATCCTTAGATCTCAGCCTCCTGAGTTGCTGGGATTACTGGCATGAGCCATGGTGCCTGGCTCTGTGTTTGTGAATTGCACAGCTAATCTTAGGTCTAGGCTGGGATAGGCTAGTCTAGGCATGCTTGGAGAACTTACTCCAGCTAACAGCCAACCTCAGGCCAGTTGCCACCTTGGAATTCAAGTCTAGAAATAAACAACCTCAAGCTCTAGACTTACAAGGCCCTGGCAAAGTTGGCCAAGAAGACAGCTGCCTTCTAGGAAATAAGGGGTGAGCCTGCCTTCCTTTAATTCCTGGGTTTTGAGTGTGGCCAGGCAAGATGGTAGCATGTGGAGGCTGTACCATTTGCTTCTTTCTTTGGCCTTCCAGAACATCAGTAAAGGTAGGTTATTCCAAACTGAATTTTAACAGTGAAACTGAAGAACAGTAAGAGCTTGTCTTTGGGTTTGTCAGGGTTTGTCACCTTGGTTGTTCTACCCAACAGAGAGGCCTCCCTGAAGACACCAGCATGGGGCTGAGTCTTTGCTAGAACACAGAAGACCAGCAGTCCCTTTTAGGCTTAGGTTAGACATGCAGGGAAAACCAGAGTATGACTGCGGAGGCTGGGCTGCGCAAGATGACAGATGTGCTTTCATCCCAGACTTACACACAGGGATGAGAATAATTGCAGCTCCCATCTATCAAACACCTGCTCCATGCCAGATCCCTTCAGATAGCTTCTTATTTAATCCACAGACTTTTGGGGGTAAGCAACCTCCCATTTTATTACAGTTGTGTAAACAAGGTCATTTCTAATAACTCAGAATCAGAATCCTTTAGGGATTTTTTTTCCACCTCATCTAATTTCCAACTCCCTAGCCCCTTAAGTCATGTGATTCTTCAATCAGTTCCTGTGCTGCCAGTGGTATGAAATTATACAATTTTATGCACAGGACATCATTACTGGTTTGTGCATTTCCTGTGCTGTTCTGTATAACATTATTTTAGTGTATATTTCTCTACTTTTAAAAACAAGGTTTATTGTAAAATATACCATGTTATGCTAACAGCAGTTCCAGTCCCACCATACATTTTGTGTTTGCTGCATTTGTCTCTCCTTCCTTCCTTCCTTCTTTCCTATCTCTCTCTCTCTTCTCTTTCTCCCCTTGCCCCAGCCTCCTGAGTGCTGAAATTTTAGACATGTACTACCATGCCTAGCTTTACTGTGTCTCTCAATTGTATCAAGAGTGCAAGTCATGGAAGTGGTGCTGTGGCTCAGGCAGTAGAGCACTCGCCTTGAGCTGATAGAGCACAGGGACAGTGCCCAAGCCCAGAGTTCAAGCCCCAGGACCGACCAAAAAATAAATAAAATAAACTTATGTTTTTAAAAAAAAGAATCCAAGTCAGCTAATTGGCTATACATCTAGGTTTGCATGAGTATACTCTATGATCACACAATAAAAAAAATCACTGAAACTCTCCCTATTGTTAAACAAGTCTATGATCTTTTAGTTACTATTATATAACATGTTGTGGGTTCAATCTTGCTAGTTATGATATCTCATTTGTAAGGATTTTTCTCCATTTTCTAATTAAAAGACTGTTAGCTTCTATAATTCCACATACACACCAGCAAAGTAAATCTTAGTTTCAGTTAATTTCTAAAAGCAGAGATTATTAACCAGAAATAGCTGAGTTCTTTAAACCAATTGGAGCAGAGGAATGAATGTACCATCATTAAATTCAATCTTTTCACAGCCACTTGCAATTTGGTACAATTCACGCTGGAATCATTTGCTATTTTCTTTCCTTCCTTCCTTCCTTGCTGGTCATGGGGCCTGAACTCTGGGCCTGGGCACTATCCCTCAGCTCTTCAGCTCAAGGCTAGTGCTCTACCACTTGAGCCACAGCACCACTTCCGGCTTTTTCTGCTTATGTGGTGCTGAGGAATTGAACCCAGGGCCTCATGCATGCAAGGCAAGCACTCTACCACTGAGCCAC
>NW_012280191.1:0-1143 GCF_000151885.1 Dipodomys ordii
CCCTCCCCTCTGCTCCCTGTCCCTCCCCTCTGCTCCCTGTCCCTCCCCTCTGCTCCCTGTCCCTCCCCTCTGCTCCCTGTCCCTCCCCTCTGCTCACCAGTCCTGCATGTATATGGAATGGGAGCCACCATCGCCTTGCACGCTGACCCTTGCCCCCTTTGCACAATGCTGATCTGAGCACGGGTGGATACACTCCGAGAGGAGTGTGGAATTGAGAGCACGTCGGTTCTCGAGTTGGGACTGGCTGCTTGGCAGCGGTCATACACGGGTCGTGCTACATGGTTTCCTACATCCTTTGAGGCTCCACCCCCTCTCAGCTCTGAGGCTACATCTCCAGGCTTGGATTTCCAGATGCCACCACCCCCCCTGTGCCCAACTGACGTCAACCCAAGGCATTCCATCTTACTTCTGACAGCTCTGCGGGGTTTCTGTCATGGGCAATCAAAACGGTACGGGGACCTGGGAAAGGATCTGGAGTGAGAACAGGACATGAGGAAGAGCCTCCTTCCCTGTCCCCCGCCTTTCTAGTGCCATGTGTGGCCTCTGAGGCCACCACGGCAGGCAGGCAGGCAGCAAGGGCTTCACTGGGAGGATGCTGGTCCTAGGCCACGCCTTCCAACCTGACCTGCAGGACAGGAAGTGGTGAGCTGGGAGGAGAGGCCTGCGCCCGCGGGAAACATGGCATGCTGTGTACCCTCTGCACTTCATGGCTCGCTCCTGGTGCTGAGAACTAGACCTGAGAAGTCTCTCTCTGGTGACCCCAACTCAGTCCTATGCTTTTGGCTGTATTTTTCTGCCTATGGCACAAAGAAATCTTTGAGGAAAGTGCAGGCGGTCACAAAAGAGGCCTAAGCAGAAGTGCTTCCACTGTGGATGAATGTCGGGGAACAGCAGAGGCCTGGAGAGCCAGCGATGGGGTGCAGGGGAGCTGATGATCGCCCCAGGGAAGGGCGGTGAGAAGCCCCCCAGGAGGGAGAGAGACATCTGCAGTGTGGGCACATCATTTAAAAATTTTATTATTATTGGGCTGGGAAGGTGGCTCAGTGGTAGAGCGCTTGCCTTGTGTGCATGAGGCCCTGGGTTCGATTCCTCAGCACCACATAAGCAAAAAGAAAAAAGCCGGAAGTGGCGCTGTGGCTCAAG
>NW_012280192.1:0-2667 GCF_000151885.1 Dipodomys ordii
TTTTTGCTTATGTGGTGCTGAGGAATCGAACCCAGGGCCTCATGCATGCAAGGCAAGCGCTCTACCACTGAGCCACCTTCCCAGCCCCGCAGACCCTGTTCTTACGTCCCCAAAAGTGAAGAAAGTTCTGGCACAGGGTTGGCGGTTTCGGCTTTGTGGAAGTCACCACTGGATGTGGTGCTCTGCCCCAACCTCACTGGTCATCTTGTTTAGCACACCAAGGACATCTTTGAGCCTAAGTACCAGGTGTTCTTCCTGCCCAGGGAGGCTCTCACTCCAGATTTCTTGGCTCTCAGGGAAACAAACTAACTCTCTGATTTTTCTGTCAATGCACCATTTAGCAATATGCCACACAGCACTATCACTACCTTATTTCTCCTGTTTTGTTTATGGCTGTAGCACTTGGATTGTGTCCATATTGACTGCAGTGGAATATCAGTGCTAAGAAATTCTGTTCATCCATGTATGCTCGTGGTCCAGGATTTAATGAGCGCAATACATATGGGTCGGATGGATGGATGAGAGGACAGAAAGTGAGAGGCTCTTGCTGTTTTAAATGAGGCACAGGAAAAATGGGTGTAGGTTTTCTCTTTTAAAAGATCAGTCTGATTTCAACACTGTGATCAGATCCCTATTCCTAGGGATTTATTTGGTTTCAAAGTCTACCTGTCATACCTCACCAGAATAGTGTGTGAAAAATAAGCCAACCACCAGGGGTAAAACCTGAAATCCTAACTTCTCAGAGGCTGTGATAGGGATGATAGTGGTTCAAGCCCAGCACAAAAAAGAAAAAGAAAAGAAAAATAACAAAGTTAGAAAAACTCCATCGGCAACTATCAGATAGATATATCGGCACATGGGAAACCACAGAGTAGGAGTGTACCAGGTAAAGAAATGAGACTTCATCCTAAAACTAACCAGGCAGGCTGGGCACCTGTGGCTGCCTATGAATCCTAGCTACTTAGGAGGCTAAGAACAGGAGGATTGTTTAGCCCAGGCAGAAAAGTCCATACACATAGATGGTCATAGTGGTGAGTGCCTGACCCCCCAAGTTATATGGGAAGCCGAGCACAGAGGATGGAGCTTCTAGGTCAGCCCCAGCAGAAAAGTCTGTGAGGCTCCATCTCAAAGGAAGGAAGCTGGAGATGATGGTGCTGGCCTGTGACTTAAGCATGGCTGAGTGGTATTGTGTCAGCCTATTCAGTTTGAGACCATGATTCAGATCCCAATGCCACAGACAACATCAACAACAACAAACAAGCAAACAAAAACAGTGTACAAAAGCCTGGAGGCACGACTCCACAGTAGGGCAGCAACCTAGCATCCATAAAGTACTGAATGAAAGCCCCCTTACTATCAAAATATTTTTTAAAACATTACTCAATTTGCCAGAAGTCTCAGCGCTATCATCTTGGCTGGTCTTTTGGTAGAACAGAACTCCACATGGATAGGAAAGGTTTTCCCAGAGCCTAAATTCTTCCAGGGCAACAGGAAAAGAGTGAGGGCTCAGGTCATTTTTGTCTTGGAATCTCTGAAACAGGTGCTTTTACCAAGACTGCTGAGAAAGAAATGTCCGTGTAATTGTTGAAGGAAGGACATTCTCCCTTTGCTTGCTACCACCTTCAATTTAAAACCAGGTGGGAAGCGTTTCTTTCTCTCTCTTTTTTTTTTTTTTTGTTGGCCATGGGGCTTGAACTCTGGGCCTGGGCACTGTCCCTCAGCTCTTCAGCTCAAGGCTAGCGCTCTACCACTTGAGGTATAAGCGCCACTTCCAGTTGTCTAATGGTTTATTGGAGATAAGGCTTTCTTGCCTGGGCTGGCTTTGAACCGTGATCCTCAGATCTCAGCCTCCTGAGTAGCTAGAATTACAGATGTGATTTCTCTCTCCTTTTAATCCTTGCCATCACCGGACCAAAGCCCATCAGGAGGATAAGAACCAGGAAGAAATGGACCAAACTCCTTCACACCTGATTGCTGCCTTGCTCCTAGAAAAGAACTGACAGTGCCTAGGGAAGTTTCTAATATCATCGCTGACCCATCGCTTAGCAAAGCCGTAAGTGAAACAGCAGCTCCGCATCTTGAACTTGATTTCATGGGATTTTCCTACATAACAGCATGCATATCAACAAAGTAAACCAAACAACAACAACCTCTATACAGATGAAGCAACAATCGGAAGTGCTCATTGGACAGATATTTCTCATGTCCTCAAAGAACTCGGTGAAATGAACCGCCATGAGAAGGCTGTGGTCACATCTATTGCAAGGGAACTTAGGTGGGCAGAGTTAACTGACATGAATATGTCTGGGATAGATTGACCCAGATCCTGAATAATACCAGGGAAGCCTGTTCCAAGCATTACACAATGAAGTCTACTAATCTGCTTTAGAACTGGTGGGAGCCAAGCAGTGTGGCTTTTCAGTATATAATTGGTTAGAAAGTAAAAGCTCCAGAAATGCCCAGGTAAGATGTCTAGTTCCCAGGGATCATCAAAGATAGTGGCCCCCAGTTCTTCTACTGAATGGTTTCCAACCTCACAGAATGCGACTATCTGACTCACTTTTTCAACCAAGATAATTATTATTTCTTCCTCCTTCTCCTCCACTTCCTCCTCCTCCTCCTCCACTTCCTCCTCCTCCTCCACTTCCTCCTCCTCCTCCTCCTCCC
>NW_012280193.1:0-1711 GCF_000151885.1 Dipodomys ordii
AAATGGTCCTGAATTTCAAGGCAATGTTGCTGCAATGATTTGCCTGGCAGTTTTAGCTCTCTGTGATGTGAATGCTCGGTTCTAGTTCCTGGTGAATCAACAGATAACTCAGACCCAACCTCAGAGATTTCTGATAAGCCCCTCTGAGGTTGAGTGAAACTTTCTACCCTCCCTTTGATGTGCAGCAGCCCAGAGCCTTTGGAAGGGCTGACTCAGCGCTAGCCCTCCTGTTTGGAAGGGCTGACTCTGCGCTAGCCCGTCTGAATCTGAATCAATCAGGGTAACCACCGTTCTTTCCCAAGATGCAAAAGGTCAGGCACTTGGGAGGCCTAGATCCTTAGCATGGAGGTTTTTCTCGTCCAGAAATGGTCCGGCCAGAGTGAATGCAGAGCTTCCGCTTGTGCCCTAAATGTGGGTTACGATTGGACTAATGCAACCCAGATTATCTCTGAACACTTCAAGAACCAGTATGTTCTCTCTGGTTTTGTTTATTTGTGCATCTGTGTGAATAATCTGAGATTAAAAGTGTTCTGATATGGGGTTCGGAAGGTGGCTCAGTGGCAGAGTGTTTGCCTTACAAACATGAGGCCCTGGGTTCAATTCCTCAGCACCACATAAGCAGAAAAAGCCAGAAATGGTGCTGTGGATCAAGTGATAGAGTGCTAGCCTTGATCTGAAGAGATGAGGGACAGCACCCAGGCCCAGAATTCAGGCTCCACTAACAACCAAAAAAGAATAAAAGGGCTCTGATACTCATAGCAAAGATCAATGGAAGCTGAAGGAAAGGACCTGTTCCAAAGGAGTCTGACTTCCTTTGTCTCTGCACATGCAGCTGGCCTTATTTCTGTCTCTGGTTCCTCCCTGCTCCTCCTCTCTCTTACACTACCTTCTCCCTTTCTCTCCTCTCCCTTTCTGTCTTTCTTTTCTACAGTCCACTCTTCTGTCCTCTCTTTTCCCTCTTCTGTTCTTTTCTTCTTCCCTCTCCACCTCGCCCACCTCCCTCTCTCACTCCCTCCTTCTCTTCCACTTCCCGCTTTCTTCCCTGTCTACTCTCCTCCTGTTCTCTTTCCTTTTCTCTTTTCCTACTGTTTTGATGTTCCTTCCCATAAAGAAAAGGAAGCTGCAAGGAGACTTTGAATGGACAAGAAGAGGCCAGAAAGGACAGAGGAGACGTTTCCCTCAGAAATAGCTTGCAGTTTTCGGACAAACATCTTCTGGTGGTTTCCAGTTACAACTGGAACATTGTCAGAAACAGAGATGGTCTTCCCACACTATGGTCAGGAGCCATGACTTGAAAGGTGAATGATGCATCACTCCATACTATATTTCTGATTTCATACTTCATATGAAGTATACTTCATATACTTCATACTATACTTCTGACTTGCCAGGGTGCACAGTCCAAACAAGACACAGAGGTTGGAAAGACCCAGACTTTGATTCCAAGGAGCTTACAGTCCAGGTATCTGCCTCCTCAAACAGGAGTTTGTTACCCAGTTATCTCCTCTAATCAGTTTAATGTGTTGTCTTTTCTGAACTATGGGAAGGAGAAACTGCATTTCAAGGACTTCTCTGGACCTCTTTTCCACTCCAGACAATTTCTTCTTGCTTCCCCTTTCCCACATCTCTTTTTTTTTGGTGGGGGGGTCTAGTCGTGGGGCCTGAACTCTGGGCCTGGGCGCTGTGCCTCAGCTCTTCAGCTCAAGGCTAG
>NW_012280194.1:0-3342 GCF_000151885.1 Dipodomys ordii
GTTTGTTTTAATATTTTAACATTTATTCTGTAAGAAGTGAGCATGTATTTAGCAGCAATTGGACAACTGAATACTTTTAGCCTAATGGCTTTTCTGTGTGTGTGTGTGTGTGTGTGTGTGTGTGTGTGTGTGTGTGTGTGCCAGTTCTGGGACTCGAACTCGGGGCCTGGGTGCTGTCCTTGAACCTTTTGCTCAAGTCTAATACTCTATCACTTGAACCACTTGCTGCTTTATTTTTTGGCAGTTAATTGGAGATAAGAGTCTCACAGACTTTCCTGCCCTGCCTGGTTTGAAACCATGATTCTTAGATCTCAGTCTCCTGAGTAGCTAGGATTATAGGAGTGAACCACCAGCAATGATTTTCCTTTTAACATTTGCCTACCTGTGCTGAGCAGTGAGGCTGACACTGGTGGATAATAAAGACATTTTTCTTTTAAAGGTTGCTCATCCAGGAGTAGAAGTGAGATATATAGACAATAATCTAATACATGAGATTGGTGGGGCAGAGGTTATGGCCAGGAGACAAGGAGGGCCTGCTGGGTACAAGAATCCTCTAGAAGGTCCCTGAAATAAAGATGGTATGTGAGCTAAGCTGTGTGGCCTTTAGAACTCAAGGTGGATGAGGGATAGTCTGAGCCTGGGCAGGAGGTAAAACAATGAGAAAACTGATCTGGAAAAAGCATGAATACTCTTTGAGCAAGTACACTGGATATGGGAAGGAAAAGTAAAAGGGCTCCATCTCTGAACTCTATCCCTATCCTGAAAGTACATGAATACAATCGGTGTTTGCATCAGCTCTGGCATGTGATGATCAGAGAGACTCACTTGAATGTGTGGCTTCAGAAGCTACTACAGAGGTCACTTATGGTCTAGAAGGTCTGTAGGACATAATTGTCCATGAACCAAGGGCTAGGCAGAAACTATGCTGAATGAGTCTCCAATGACCAGCTTGGGGACCTATATTAATATCCTACAGACAGTTACTTGTCAATCACAGCTTCAACCATCATCATCATCATCACCATCATCATCATCATCACCATCATCATCATCATCATCATGAACTATCACATTGCATCTATGCTCATATTATCACAAAACTTCAGCTTTTTATCATCCATCCATGTGACTATCTTCATTTTGAAGATGTGGCAACTGAAACCAGAAAGGCTGTTTGGCCTGTCATGGATCACAGATCTCAGCCTGCTCTAAACCCAATGCCTGTCCCGCTGCCCTGCCTGTGGGTACCCAGACTGAGTTGGTTGCTGAAAGGCTTGCAAAGAACTACAAGATGTAATTTCTGGTCTCAAAGAGTTATTATGATTCTGTACTCTTGTCTGTTGACCATGCTTTTTTCCCTCTCAAACCAGTCTCTACATGTTTGCTGATGATTGGTGCTTTACTATTTGAGGTATACCTCTGCCTCTGTCTTTTTTGATGATTAACTGGATATAAGGGTGCCATGGAATTCTCTGCCTAGGCTGGCTTTGAACCTCGATCTTTAGGTCTCAGCTTCCTCAGTAGCTAGGATTACAGGTGTGAGCTACCAGTGGCCCAGATCTCAACACATAAAGCTTTAGGATGTGTACTCAAGCTGAATCCAAACTGTACAATCCTGTGCCAGCATTGTGGTGAAACCAATACTATCCCCCACTTCCTAAATAGAGTATTGATGGAGAGGAAGTTTTCACCACTGTTACATAATTGTTTAGAGCCTTAATCCTTGAGGTCTGGATTTTTTTTCCTTTCTAAATACAGAACAGGCTGATGATTCCTTTAGCATGAATCAGTTACTGAAAGGTGTCAAAGGTGACATATTTGTGTAGCCTGAGGTGACATACCTAGGTACCCAATTAATAATAATACATAATAATGTATGATTGATTTGATGACTAACTATATGGGTAAAGGAGCTGAGTTCTGGTGGCTCACACCTGCAATTCTAGCTGTTCAGGAAGCTGAGATGTAAGGATCACTTTCAAAGCTAGTCCCGGTAGGAAAGTCTATGAGACTCTTATCTACAATAACCTACCAAAAATATTGGAAGTAGAGTTGTGGCTCAATTGGTAGAGGGCTAGCCTTGAGCAAAAGAAGCTCAGAGACAGAGTTCAAGTCCCAGGAATGGCACAAATAATAATAGTAAAGGGATGTGATAGTCCATGTCCAAAGTATGCCTGGACTCTCTTGTCCCAGACCTTCTTATGGCTGTGCTAGTATTTTCCTGTCATTCAAGCCCCAGCTGAAATGTTCTCTCCCTTCCTGCACACAGTATCTCCCTCTTTCTCATGAACGTATAGCCTGACTTTAATTCTCTCACCCAGACTCTCAATTAGCCCTCTCGTTGATTTAGTTATTTACTTATTGTCTATCAACCCTGTTAAAAGAAGTTGATTCATTTATATTGCCACTGATCTTCTTATGCCCGTCTGAGTGCCTGGCACCTGAACAACATTCAGTAGACGTTTGCCAAATGATCTCAGTCCCGCTGCAATGCAGCCTTAGAAGTCTATACAGTCCAACACATTACCAGGACTTGCTAAATGCAAAGAAAGACAGATGCGTTGAGCATCATCCTGACATTCTGCATAAATAATGGGATTCCTTCAAGCAGAAACAGTGGATAAAAAAGATGAATTTTCAATTACGCTGTAGTACAGTGCCACCAACTCCTGACTTGTCTGCTGATTTGAGCGAATGTTCCAGTGGAGGAATATGGATTTATTTCCCAGAAGGAGGATAGTATTTTTCTTCCTTTGACAAGTCTGGAAAGCAATTCCTGCAGCAGATACGAGATATATTATGCATAGAAACAAAATTTGAAGTCACTGCCCAGCCATGTGTGTATTTGTTTGAGGGGGTAAGTCTTTCACTAGTTGGTAATCTGATAATGATATTTTTAAATGACTAGATCCTCCATGTATGTGAATTGCTTAAATACTTGTCTTAATCTTCTTCCCCTAAAATAAGCCTGATTGATAGTGAGCATCCATCAAAATAATCATCATACTCCAGGTCACATGACAAAACGCTCTCCCTTACTACCAGAGTTCATTCTTGAGGGTCTCAGAATTCAGTGTGGAACTGTTGAAGCAGCTGGTGAGAAATTTGGATGCTTGAGTATGTATCTGTATTTTTTGCATCTTTATGAAAATTCTCACAGATGGATGCATTTTAAAAAAGGATTATTACTATAAAGGTGATGTACAGAGGGGAAGCAATTATATAAGTCAGGTAAAGAGTACATTTCTTTTTTTTTTTCTTTTGGGTCCAGTCATGGAGCTTGAACTCTGGGCCTGGGTGCTGTCCCTCCGCTCTTCAGCTCAAGGCTAGCACTCTACCACT
>NW_012280195.1:0-3668 GCF_000151885.1 Dipodomys ordii
GGGAGGGGAGGGGGGAGATGGAGGAGGAATAGGAGGAAGAGGAGGAATGGAAGGAGGAGGGGGAGAGGGAGGAGGAGGAGGGGGAAGAGGGGAAGGAGGAGCAGCAGCAGCAGCAAGAGATGCAAAGACAGAACCAGAACCTGACATTGAAGATTTCCCAAGTGGAGACAGGAGCGAGCAGAGCTCCCTCCAGGGTGGGGCGGACGAGGCGGGGGTGGGGGGGTGGTGACCCAGGAAAGCAACAGGAACCAAAGAGGTTCAGCCAGCTGACGGCCACGCCTGCTAGCCGAGACTGACCAGGGAAAGGGAGGAAGGGCAGACGCAGGCAGCGCTGCAGAGCGGAGGCGGAGAAAGGAAAAGCTCAGGTGCAGCCAGCTCTTTCTAAGAAAGAGAAATGACGGAGCTAAACCCCAGAAGAGCAGAGGAAAGAAAAGTCCCCACGCGATCCAATTACCACCCCAAACGCTGCCGATCTTAATAGCTGCCTGGCCGGCCGGCCCAGAGGGCACGCGGCCAGCGATGATCTGCGTGGGAATTCCACCCGAAAGAAGCCGGGTCGCTTTTGCAAAGAGGAGACCAAGGTTCCAGCGTTCCTTGGGGAATAAAGGACTTGGAGAGGGGAAAAAAAAAGCCACAAAACTCAGTGCAACACCGAGTTATTTTTAACTTAAATGACAGACCAATCCTCTTGAGAATATTCATTCAAAAATCAAATGGAACAGCCTAGACATTACAGACCATTTGGTTAAAAAATGCATTGAGCACAGTGTGACACACTTCTGTGATTTAGAAATGAAAAAGAAAAGGCCAACCTGCCACATACTATGTAAAAATGTAACGACATGACTTGAGGCAGGGTCTTGAGGAGGAGGACAGAAGGTGACATTGATGGTGATGCACTGTTCTCATAACCTGAACTGAAACACAGGCGCCGGTGCCTCACACCTGTCATCCTAGCTACGGTGGTGGCTGAGACCTGAGGATCACAGTTCAAAGCCAGCCTGGCAGAAAAGTCCATGAGACTCTTATCTTCCATTAACCACAAAAAGCCAGAAACAGGGCTGTGGCTCAAGGGGTACAGCACTAGCTTTGAGCACAAAATCTCCGGGACAGTGCCCAGGTCCAGAGTTCAAGCCCCAGGGCGGGCAAAAACAAATAAATGAATAAATACCCTCTCATCTCTGCAGGAAACATAAATAGGAGACTCGGGGTCTGAAGGCAGCCCTAGCAAAGACCAGAAAAATAACTCGTTAAAAGGGCCAGAGGCCATGACTCAGGAGGGAGAGTACCTGCCTAGCCAGCACAAGGCCCTGAGCTCAAACCCCAGTACTGCCCTGAGGAGAAAGCAAAGGAACAGAGGTTAAAAGTGAGGAATAGAAGAACATTTCTTCAGGTGGAGTCATCTGTGTGTAAAAGCCCGCAGGTGACCACAGACGCACTGGAGAAAGTCAGCCAGCTCCCGCCCGAGACCAGGGTGGGAGGCTCTGAGGAGTTGCTCGGGCACCCAGGGGGGAAGAGAGACATCCTATTACTATTCACAGATGAAGTCAGTTTACTTATTTTTAAATTTTATTTTGTTTATTTTTGCCAGGGTGGCTTTGAACGCGGGGCCTGGGCTCTGTCCCTGAGCTTCATTTTACTCCAGGCTAGCACTCTACCACCTAGAGCCACAGCGCCACTGCCGGCTTTTTCCGTGTAGTTTATTTGAGATGAATCTCATGGACTTTCCTGCTTGGGCTGGCTTTGAACCACAATCCTCAGTTCTCAGCCTCCTGAGTAGCTAGGATGACAAGCGTGAGCCACCAGCACCCAGCTGTGAAGTTATTTTAAATATAGAAAAGGCTAAGGAACCCACCAAAGCATGCTTCAAACCAATCTGCGGGTGTATCGATGTGGCTAGAAACAAGATCAATATATAAAAAATCATGAACGATCTTTAAAGAACATGAAGAAAGCCATCCCAGACACAGATACAGGTGGCACCCACCTATCATCCCAGCTACTCAGGAGGCTGAGACCGGAGGAAGAAGGCTCCAAGTCATGAGACCACATATTCAACTAATCAGCCAAAAAGCAGGACTGGAGTCATGACTCTAGTGGTAAAGTGCCAGCCATGAGCAAAAAAGTCAAGGGAGAGTGCAAAGGTTTGAGTTCAAGCTCTGGTTCCTACACACACACACACACATACACACACACTCATGGTGACACACCAGTGACACACCAGGAACACTGTGCCAGTTTGCAGCTCTGGAACATAATTTCGTTGCAAACCTTTTCTAAGTTTGCTGGCAATGGGGCTCTGATGCAGGGTTTTGCGCTCCCTAGGCAGGTGCTTTACTGTGTAAGACACTTCTGAAGCCCTCTTAGCTCTGGTTACTTTTGAGATAGGATTTTGCTTTTTTCCCTCAGGGCCAGCTTGGACTGAAATCTTCTATTTGGGGTTTGTGAACAGGACGGAAGGTATGTACTGCCATACCCAGCTTTCTCTGCTGAGGTCTCTTGAGCACTGGGTTGGCCTGGACCCTCGATCCTTCCGCTCTCAGCCTCTCCTGTAGCTGGGATGACAGGTGTGAGCCACGGAGCGTGGCTGACGGTGAACCTCTGAGTTGTGTGGACATGGAAACACACCAACTAGATGTTCCCTCTCTTGTGACTTCATTTTACCCTCATTCTCCCTTCCAGACAGTGTCCACGCTGTGTGTCAGGAAGTCGCTGATGGTCAGGCTGCGCACGTTCCCACGGGGCCCCGTGGCCGCAGTGTGGCCGCTTGCTCCCTTCCCCGTCCAGTTCCCAAGGTTTCGTGCTTGGAAGCTGGTGAGGAGGAGCCGGCCGTGGGTTCCTCCAGGGAGTCTCCGTCCCAGGCCCAGTGACGATGTATGACAGAGATGAGCTTTTGTGCTCCAGAGCCTCCTCGACTCCCATCCGTCCCTCCCCTGCGGAAGCTTCCAGGGCTCCAAGGCTGTCGTCCAAGCCTGGGATTGGCAGAGCCCCTGAGCGCTGAGGGTCCCTCGGGCCCCGGGGGGGGGCCTCCAAGCCCACCTTCTCTGTTCATCTTTTCCCTGCAGTTGTGCTTTAGATGGTGGGCACTAACTATCCAAAAGCTAAACCATGAGAAAGTGGGGCAGGGTGGAGGGAGCATGGAGGAGGGCGGAGGGAGGGCAGACAGCAGGGCCTAGCTGGGAGTGGATGAATCCTGTGTCTGTCCTCCACGGACTGACTGACTGCTTGATTGATTGATTGGCAGTCCTGGGACCAGGGGCTCCACTGCAGAGCCACGCCCATCACTCAACCCTCCATCTGAGCCCGCCCCTAGAGCAGAGCCACGCCCCCACCGCAGAGCCACGCCCATCTCTCAAGCCCTGCCCTCCACTTGAGCCCCGCCCCCACTGCAGAGCCACACCCATCACTCAACCCTCCATCTGAGCCCGCCCCTAGAGCAGAGCCACGCCCCCACTGCAGAGCCACGCCTATCACTCAAGCCCTGCCCTCCACTTTAGACCCGCCCCCACTGCAGAGCCACGCCCATCACTCAAGCCCTGCCCTCCACCTGAGCCCTGCTCATAGGGCAGAGCCACACCCATCATTCAAGCCCCGCCCCTCCACCTCCTCCCTCCCCTCCAGGCCCAGCTCCCTGCCCCTCCCTCCCCAGGCCCAGCTCCCCTGTCCCC
>NW_012280196.1:0-2269 GCF_000151885.1 Dipodomys ordii
TATATATATATATATATATATATATATATATATATATATACATTTTTTCTCTCTCATGATTAACTTTGTTTTCCTTTGCGCTGCAATGCTTCTCACAGCCTGATCTTATTGATTCTGATTGTTTGGCATTATTTACTCAGCTACCTATGAGAAGATGCTGTAGAATAAGATATCTGATCCCAGGAGGTTTCTTGTGTTCAATGTAGAATCTTGGCGTCAGGGAACAATACTTCTCATGAATGAGTAAATCAACAAATTTTTATGGAATGAAAACTTAAGATCATCTCAAATAAATGAATTGTTCATTGTAGGTTTTCTTCCCATTTATAAGATTGTTTTCCCTAATGGTGGCAGTCATATTGAGATCTTGTCTAAGATCTTACCAAAAAATATGGGTTAAAATTGATTCCTGGGCTGGGAAGGTAGCTCAGTGGTACAGTGCTTGCTTTGCATGCATGAGGCCCTGGGCTCGATTCCTCAACACCAGATAAGCAGAAAAAGCCGTAAGTGGTGCTGTGGCTTAAGTGGTAGAATGCTAGCCTTGAGTTGAAGAGCTGAGGAACAGCACCTAGGCCCAGAGTTCAGGCCCCACAACTGACCAAAAAAAAAAAACAACCAATAATAATAAAAAAAGAAGATTCCTAACTCCAAAAATGTAACAATAGAAACTATTTTTATTAAACCTAAGCTCTAAGGTTATTTATTATTTCTGTATTATAAAACATGTTTAATTTTACTCCAGCACTAGATTTGATAAGTTTAAGGGCGTATCAGTACTTGGTTTTAGTTAAGAATTAAGGACCAAATACATATGGTTTGAGTAATTTAAAGAAGTTTAGGAGTGATCTTGAACCTCATCCAATCTGAAAAAGAAAACACTTTTTTTTTCTTAAAAGTATTTGATTGCACATTGAAGTTTTTCACTTAGGTTCTTCCCTTTACAAGGGAAGGTCCTAATTAACCAATGCCTACAAATAATTTGTTATGGAGATACAAGTTAAAGGCAAGTTATAGCCATTTCCTCTGATTTTAGTGGCTAAATGTCTTTCTCAGGAGAAATAACTTTTGTCCAGTGATTTATGAGTTATGGTTAACACTTAAAAGAAGTAAAAAAAATACTGATAATATGCTACACACAATTTGTGGTAGCCATAGTATGATTCAATCTTTCTTTAGAAAACAGCATGCAAAAAAATAGCTCTAACTTCTGCCTCTAGCTTTTTAGGACCTTCAATGTTTTGCCTTAAGTGTTCTGATGTAACCACGAGTTTCCTGATCAGATTTCCTTCAGTAATGGTTCCTAACAGTGATTAACAGTGCTACAACCATTGGGACTCTCCTCATTGGTAACTTGTATTGTTCCCAACCTGATTACGACGTTGCCAGGGGTATTTCAGGGCAGGATATCTTTCTGCTCAATCCTAATTTGTCTTTTCATTCCTTTCACAAGTGTCTAGTCCATATTATGGCCTGAAGACTTTTTCTATTCAACCCTGTTTCCCATCCTATTCACCTTTTATATTCATAATCCTAAATCAATTGACCTTGCTCTTTATTTCATCTCATCATCTGATTCCTCCCTTTAAAAGTGTAAGTTTGAAGTCCTGTAATTTTTTTGAGATTACTGTATATGAGGCTAGTTAATCATTTTAAAAGTTGACTCCTTAGAAGCTTCCTCTCTGTCTCTCTCTCTGTCTGTATGTCTCTTTCTCTCTCTTATCCTGGCCTACAAGATTGCAGAAGTCATTGTTACTTGTTAATTGTTGGCTTTTAAGCTCTCTCTAGTATTAGACCCACTGAGCAGTGCCAGACCATTTGGACCCCATCAAACCCAGATCAGTGATTATCTTCTCCTGTCTTCATAGCAGGAGTCACTTTGGTAATGAAAAGATAGGCGCCAAAACTTCACCCAAGAGATTCATATGTGATTGATTCAGAGCTGACTCAGGCTTAAGAAGCAATAACATACACTCCAATGTTGAAATGTCGACCTTTGTCTCTTCCCTTTGAGGTCAGCATCCTGATTCTAGTCTTAGAATGCCAGCATCTTTCAACAAGAACACACACAGAAGGACTGACAGAGAAAGAATTGGATTCTATCTCTGCCTTTTGTGTTATTCCTCCTGCCCCCCTCCAAGTAAAGCTCCACATTCTGGAACTATAGTTCTTATAATTCTAATTTTTACATCTTTTTAAAAATTGAATCTTCCTTCCTTCCTTCCTTCCTTCCTTCCTTCCTTCCTTCCTTCCTTCCTTCCTTCCTTCCTTC
>NW_012280197.1:0-1126 GCF_000151885.1 Dipodomys ordii
GGTTACAATTACATGGGCAAGATAATGAGTACATTTCTTATCAAGCATTGCAGCCTCCTCCTTTGTTTACCCTTCACATCCTTTCCCAGCCTCCCCCCCACCCAATCCTACCCCCCTCCCACCAAAGTTGTAAAGTTCATTTTCGACATGACAACTTGTACTTCTCATTGTTGCAACGGGTCCACCTGTATCCCTTCCTGTTCTCTCATAGTTGTTTCTAACAAAGCAAGAGAAACTCACTGAAGTAGGGCAGCATCTTCTGATGAATAGGCAAGAGATGAGCTATAAGATAAGCCAGGATATTAATATGTGTGTGTGTGTGTGTATATACAATGCTTTCAGACAGACTCTCCCCATTTTTGACAAATCATGCCTTGGAGATGTCAAAGAGCTAAGGAAAATGCTCCATTTAAAAATGTCTTTTCTTGGTAGGTGCTGATGGCTCATGCCTGTAATCCTAGCTACTGAGGAAGCTGAGATCTGAGGATCATGGTTCAAAGCCAGCCTGAGCAGGAAAATTCATGAGATTCTTATCTCCAATTAACCACCAGAAAATGGAAAGTGATGATATGGCTCAAGTGGTAGAGCACTACCCTTAAGCTGAAGAGCTGAGGGACAGCACCCAGGCCCAGAGTTCAAGCCCCATTACTGACTAAATAAAAATAAAAATGGCTCTTCTCAAATGACACATTTTTTTTCATATGTGGAAGTTAGAATATACAAACACATTGTAACATATACAAGCTTATATGTTTATACACATACACACACATACACAAATTGACTAAAGAATGGTACAATTAGGTAAGGAGTCCAAGAGTATAACTTCTCTGAACAACTAACAAAGGGTTTAACAAAATACCAAGGAACTGAAATATATTCTAGAGGGGAAAGGCCATGGTGGAAGGGACACAAGATTGGAGAGAAAGGTGAGAAAATGCAGTCATTATATTAAATGTACATTATGTAAAAATTAAACTAGGTTGAGGGTAGGGATAGGATGGAGAAAGATAAGAGAGAATGAGCTGGGTGCTGGTGGCTCACACCTGTAATCCTAGCTACTCAGGAGGCTGAGATCTGAGGATCGCAGTTCAAAGCCAGCCCAGGCAGGAAAGACCGTGAGACT
>NW_012280198.1:0-1646 GCF_000151885.1 Dipodomys ordii
TCAGGCCCCACGACCGGACCCCCCAAAAAAAAATTACAAAAAAATTTACACTGAAATTATAGTACTTAAATCTATGCTTTACTTTATTCTTTGTAACATTTGCAACAAACTAACTTTAAGGAAATATTTAGTTTAACCTTGATAAAACTAATTTTTTTCAAGAAATGGAATCTTTAAAAAAAAGTATAGTTAACTATGTTTATATAAGTCCTGTAATAAATGAAACTTAAAATCCTACTGAAAACGCGTGGGTTTTATATGCCTTATTTAAATTTTATATAAAAATGTATAAAGTTAGAAATGTATAAGTTTAATGTATACAAAATGGCTAGCAAGAACTTTTTCTTTTTGCATAACCTACATTGAGCTAAATGGTAATTTTATGTATGTATGTGTATATACATATCATATATAAGATAATAAATGATAAAACAATAATAAAATAAAATAATAAATATAGAGAGAAATTAAGTCTATTTGTGTTCATTGACATGGGCTCCCTAACTTTTGTTGCTGGTGGTGGTTGTGGGGCCTAGGTGCTGTCCCTGAGCTCTTTTGCTCAAGGATTAGTAAAAAGGTACAAAGTCTTTACTGAAGAGAAAAATGTACCAAAGGAAGGAAGACACTAACTCCTTTTGTTTTCTTTTCTCTACAAGGTTTAAATAGGCTTTCTTGTTATTTCCTTGGATCCAAGTTTTTCTCTCTAAGATCTGTCATTTGCCAGATTGGTTTTGGTATATGGAGCCAATAGCTGATGCTAAGTTGTGATCTTGGCAGAAAGAAAAGGGAAAGTACAGTATATATAATTTGAAAGTGCACACAGCAAGTTATGCAAGCAGCAAGTATTTTTTCAAGGAACTGTAAATCTAAATAAGCACAGATTGAGTTTAGTGGAAATAAAAAATGAAAGGAGAAAATGAACACAATAAAACAAAACTGTGTCTCTCATAATCCAGTGATAATACTGGGCAGTGAAGAGAAACTAGAAGAGACGATTTCAAAGATGCTTTTCTGAACCTGTGGGCTGACTACAAGCTGGACTCTCAGCCTTCTCCTTTGCCTCTTGTGCCCTTTGACCTGAACTCTCCCTCCCGCAGTCAATTTATAATCACCTTAGACTGTAGGAGACACAGATCCACTAAAAAATATCTCCCAGCACAAGAAAACACCACACTCCTCCACTCAAGTGAAAGAAATAACAACTTCTAAATTCTTCCAAGGACAAAGATTGAGCTAATGGTCAACCAAGCCATGGGACCCATTACTCCAGACTGTTTTAACTATATATGCCTTTTTCACATTTTGCTTCTAGTTCCAGATGTAAAGCTTAAAAGCTTAAAGACGGCTGAGATATATTAAGTGTTGTCTTGCTGTGACCATCATGTACCAATTCACCTTTTCTCTGCCCTTCACTGTGTGTCTTCGTGTGGCATATAGGGGTAAATGGCTGGACCTGCGGTAGAACTCATCCACATAGACCAGCAGTGTAAAAACCTTGGTGCATATGGGTTAAGAACCGCTAGATTAAAAATACATCTGTTGTGGGCTGGAAAGGTGGCTCAGTGGTAGAGCACTTGCCTTGCATGCATGAGGCCCTGGGTTCAATTCCTCAGCACCACATAAGCAAAAAGAAAAAAGCTGGAAGT
>NW_012280199.1:0-3885 GCF_000151885.1 Dipodomys ordii
CCCCGCGCGCTCTGGCGAGGCTGGGCCGGCAGGGGGCGCGCGCCTGCAGCCTCTGCTTGGAGTCAGAAGGGAGCCCGTGCCTCAGTGTCCCCATCCGTGAAAAGACAGGGCGCCGTGGTTTCCCCATCCGTGAAATGACAGGGGCGTCACACTCACACGCAGAGCGGTTGTCTGTAGTGGGGGCTGGGGGTGACTGTGGTGTTGGTGTGGTTTGGATGTAATGATGTGTGTCTGGGTGGTTGTGGGCGTGTGTGTGAGTGTGTGTGTCAGGGTGTGTGAGTGCGGTGGGAGGCTGTGGTTGGGGTGTGGTTGTGAGTTCATGTGACTGTGTGTGTGTCTGTTTACATGCTCGTGTGTGTGTGTTGTCGGGTGCGATTGTGAATTTGTGTGGCTAGTATGAGTGTGAGGAGGTCTGTGTTCACAAACTCGTGTGTGCAATGGGCTGTGGGCTCGGAGGACGGTGGGGGCCTCGCAGAGCCCCCCTCACCTGAGTGCCTCCTGCTCCTGGCACAGAACAGGGGTGCCCAGCTGCCTGGGACCTCAGACTCCCTACAGGTTCAGGAGATCCCCAGCTGATGAATATTCATGAGCTGGGGGCTGGCACCCACCACCAACAGCTGCGCTTCCATTAGCCCCGCCCTGCTAGGCTTACTCTACTCCAGAGGGGAGAGAAGGGCTGTCAGTCTCTCTGTCCCAGGCTCTGAGATGGGGGGGACGACTTAGGGACAATCGTGGCGGGGGGGGGGAGGGGAGAGGGCTGTATCAGCAAGTTTGGTGGCTTGCTGGGGTGGCTAAGGGGCCCTGGAGAGCACCACTGATGTGTGACAGGATGTCCTTGTCTGCCTCCAGGGGGGACTGTGGGCGTTGTGGCCGTGTGAGGGACATGGCTCTGTCACTTGCCACGGGGAGACCTTGGGCATGTGCCATCGGAGTGGCTTTGAGCAGTGCTCTGTGCCTGGGAGCCGGCTTCCTGGGATCTGGGACAGCTGTGGGCCCCACCCTGGGGTAGCGGCCATCAGAGCTGCTTCCCTGCCTGTGACCTCGCGGAGTGGTGGCTCTGCGTGGCCGCAAGGCTGTCACAGCTGCAGGGAGCGTGTCGGGCTGCCTGAGCTGGCCAGCGGCCTCGTGCGGACACGGGGATGCGCCATTGCTATAGCTACATGGGGGGGGACAGTGGGGTGCCACCATGGAATGGCCCAGTCAAGACTGTGGAACTCTGCGTGGAGCTGAAGCCTGACAATGGCTTTTATTTTGGTGCCAGTCTTGGGGTTTGAACACAGGCGCTGGTCACTGACCCTGAGCTTTCGCTCAAGGCTTGCATTTTACCATTTGAGCCACAGCCCCACTTCCTGCATTTTGGTGGTTTATTGGAGATAAAAAGTCTTTCCTGCCTGGGCTGGCTTTGAACTGTGATCCTCAGATCTCAGCCTCCTGAGAAGCTGGGATGGCAGGCGTGAGCCACTGGTGCAGACAGTGGATCTATTTTGATGCCATTAGCCCAAAGATTGGGACTGCTCATCAGCCACGTCAGACGTGGTCAGAGGAATGGAGAGGACTCCTGGGGTGTGTGGAGGTGTCGTCAGCCTGAGCTGGGACACGGGCAGATGTAATGCCCACCAAGACAGTCCATTCTTCCCCTCTGTCTTCCTTCCCTAACCTTAGGTTTGGGGAGTAGCTTCTGGAAACACCAGGGACAAGTTGAGTGGGTGGGTGGGAGGGGGCGGGGGAGGGCTCTGGCTTGTAGCTAGGTAGCCCTGGAAGGCTCTGGGCCCCAGCATCTAATACACATGGCTGAACATTGGACTAAGTGTGGCCTCACCCCCTCTGGCACCTACACCCTGAGACAGCAGAGAGGCGGCCGCCCCAGTGGCGGCACACAGAGGCCCCATTCAAGACCCACGGCCAGGTTTCCAGGGCGGGTGGGTCTCCTCAGGCTGACTGCAAATGAAATATTTCCCCAACTCCAGAGGAGGCCCTGGCTGGCTGAGCAGCACGTGTGAGTGTGTGTGTGTGAGTGTGTGTGTCCGCCTGTGCAGCTGCTGTCAATGGCTTATGTGTCCTCATTTCTGATTTGGGGGTGTTTGGGTGCAAAATCACTTTGTATGTGACCAAGAGTCCTTGTTCTTCAGAAGTAACATTATTTTTATTTATTCTGGTGCCAGTATCAGGGCTTGAATTCAGGACCTTGCTTACTTGCTCAGCCTGCACTCTACCACTTGAGCCATGCTTCCAGTCTGGCTTTTTTTTTGCTGGTTGGTTGGAGAAGGAGTTTGGTTGGCTTCAGGCTTTCAATCTTGATCCTTCAGAGCTGAGACTTCCCAGTAGCTAGAAAAAGCTGAGAGCTGCTGGGGGTTGGTGGCTCACGCCTGTAATCTTAGCTACTCAGGAGGCTGAGATCTGAGGATGGCAGTTCAAAGCCAGCCTAGGCAGGAACGTCTGTGAGACTCTTATCTCCAATGAAAACTACCAGAAAACCAGAAGTGGTGCTGTGGCTCAAATGGTAGAGCGCTTGCCTTGAGCTGAAGAGCTGAGGGATAGCACCCAGGCCCAGAGTTCAAGACCCATGACTGAAACCCCTCCAAAAAAAAAAAAGAAAGAAAAGAAAAGAAAAAAGAAAGAGAAAGCTGAGATCAGGAGGTCAAGCTCCGTACTGGCACAATTGTTTTTCTTTCTTTCATTTATTGGGGCTGGAAATATGGCTCAAGCTGTAGAGCACCTGCTTAGCAGACATAAAGCTTTGACTTCAAACTCTAGTACTGCAAGAAAATTATTTATTTGAAAATACCAGAACTCAGGCCTTAAGCTTGCTAGGCAGGTGCTCTACCACTTGAGCCACAACCTCAGACCTTTTTACTTTGTTCTAATGGGCTCTTACATTTGTGCCTGGGTTGGCCTGAATCTTCCTCCTGAATAGGTAAGGCAACAGGCAGGCACCACTGCTCCCAATTCTTATTGGTTGAAATGAAGTCTGTTTTATGCCCTGGTGGTGGTACTGAGGTTTGAACTTGGGACCTCATGCTGCCAAACACTCTACCATTTGAGTCACATATCCAGTTCTAATTTTACTTTTGAGATAGGGGCTCACTCGGTAGCTCAGGCTGACTTTGAACTTATGATCTTCAGTCAAACCAGTAGCTGGGATCACAGAGACTACCATGCCTAGCTCTGGTATTAATTAATTAAGTAACGATTTTAGGTGTTGAAGATGGAACCCAGGGTTTTGCACAAGCTAGGTAAGTACTCTACCACGAAACCACGCCCCTACTGTAGAGCCACGCCCCCACAGCGAGCCAAGTCCCTACTCAGGAGCCACGTCCTAAGGCCCCTGCTATAAACCACGCCCACACGGTGGTAGCCACGCCCCACCAAGGGACCATGCCCCTGCCATGAAACCACGCCCCCTACGGTGGAGCCACGCCCCCAGCCTGTCCTTGGGTGACTTTTTGTGTGCTTTGTTAGGCATGATTTTGAGGACGTTTAAGTAAGTGTCTGTGATGGGGTCTGTGTGTGTGTGTGGTCTGTGTGTGTGTGTGTGTGTGTGTGTATCTTTATTATTCATGGAGCCAGTGTCGATGGGGACCTCCGTGAGGACAAACATATCCATGTGTGACCTGTCTGGCTTGGTGGTTGTCAGTGTGGGTGGCTGTAGGAAGATCTGTGCAGAACTCTCTGTGGGGCTGTGTGTGTGTGTGTGTGTGTGTGTGTGCGCGCGTGCGCGCGCATGCTGGAAGGTGTGGGGGCTCGTGGATGTGTCCTGTGTATATGTGATTCTGGACATTGTGTGATACCCTGGCTGGGGAGAGGAGGAAGAGGAGGAGGAGGAGGAGGAGGAGGAGGAGGAGGGAGAGAGGAGGAGGAAGAGGGAAGGAGAACAGAAGGAAGAAG
>NW_012280200.1:0-1180 GCF_000151885.1 Dipodomys ordii
GAGGAGGAGGAGGAGGAGAAGAAACTATATAATTTATAATTTAAAACAGAAAATTTGAGGTAGCTCAGGCCTGTAATCCACTGCTTGGGAGGCAGAAATTTAGGGATGATAGAGGTTGAAAGCCAGTAGGGGCAAAAGAAAAAAAAAGTTACCAATAAATGGTATGTGCTATTATTCACCTGTCATCACAGCTATGTGGGAAGCATAAATCGGAGGATCATGGTTCAGGCTGGCCTGGACACACTATTTTTGTTGTTGTTGTGGATTGTGAGGCTTGAACTATGGGCCTGGATGCTGTCCCTCAGCTCTTCAGCTCAAGGCTAGCACTCTACCACGTGAGCCACAGCACTACTTCCGGTTTTCTGAGTAGTTTATTGGATGGAGATAAGAGTCTCGCAGACGTTTCTGCCTGGCTTTGAACCGTGATCCTCAGATCTCAGCCTTCTGAGTAGCTAGGGTTACAGGCGTGAACTACCGACTCACACACTATTTGCAAAATAAAACAAATAGATTCGCAGGCACGTTTCAAGTTGTAAAGCAACTGAGTAGGAAGTGCAAAGCTGTGAGTTCATATTCTAGTAATGTAAAAAAATAAAGTACAATCCTGAAAATAAAGCTAGGCATGCGACAATTTGTAATTAAAAATGACTGATGCCGGGTGCTGGTGGCTTACACCTATAATCCTAGCTACTCAGGAGGCTGAGGTTTAAGGATTGCATTTTGAAGCCAGCCTGATGGCCTGTGAGACTCTCATCTCTAGTAACGAGCAAAAAGCCAGTTCAAGATGAAAAGCTAGCCCTGAGCAAAGAAGCCAAGCAAGAGCATGAGGCCCTCTAGCACAAGCTCTAGTACCAGCATGAACGAAAACAAACAAATAAACAAACAAGATTGATATTTTGGAATGTAGAGAAATTATTCTTTGACTAAAGAATACAATCGCTATTTTTTAAAATCATTACTGCACAAACTGAGGTTTGGGAAAAAGCCACTGTCTTCAGAGGCTGGTCTGGAAAAGGTCTTGGTGTCAAGTAGACTCTAATTTTTTTTTTAAAAAAAGCACAAGCATGGGATGAGGGGGTTAAGCTAATTGGAAGACCACTTGCCTAGCAAGAACAAAGTGCTGCTGAATTCAGTTCTGTCTCTGTCCCTCTCTCTCTCTCTCTCTCTCTCTCTCTCTCTC
>NW_012280201.1:0-1528 GCF_000151885.1 Dipodomys ordii
GGGCCCCCGGTTTGATGCGAAGGGTCTGGGGTGGACGGGCCCCCGGTTTGATGCGAAGGGTCTGGGGTGGACGGGCCCCCGGTTTGATGCGAAGGAGACAGGCAGTGCCAGGATTTGGGTGATAGCGAGGATCAAGGGCACCCCTGGGCCCTGGCTTCTGACTCAGCCCGGGAAGGGTGCTACAACACTGTCTACCTGAGTGCGCAGACACTCCCAGGCCTGCTAGGCCGGAGGGGCAGCCTGCCCGGGAGGCCTGGGTCCCCTCCTTCCTACCCCGCCCTCCTCCCTCCCTCCAGCTCACCCTCCCACTCCTATCAGCCGTTGTGCCCCCACCCCAGCCAGTGGATCTGAGGCTGATTCTCCTCAGGGTAACGCTGTCCCCCCGCAGCTCCCCCGGCCCTGTAATGAGCCCCCCACCCCACGGTTCCTACCTAGAGGTCTGCTGAAGCTGCACTGGGTGGGGGGTGGGGATTGCCAAAGCTGTAACAAAGAATCACCTGGAACTTGAACAGTAACTATTCCTTTGAGTCCCACCCACCCTGCCCAGGCCTCCTATATACTAACCCAAGACCGCCTATATACTAAGTAAACACTACCCCAGCAGCAACCCCTAAAGTTTGTCTTTCTTAAAAGGAAGACAGTGGAGGCAAGTCCATTCTTCATTTTGAGGTTAAGAATAGGCATGTGAAGCTCGGCGCCAGTGGCTCACACCTGTCATCCTAGCTACTCAGGAGGCTGAGATCGAGGATCACAGTTTAAAGCCAGACGGGGCAGGAAAGTCTGTGAGACTCCTTTTTTATTTTTGGTCAGTCGTGGGGCTTGAACTCTGGGCCTGGGCGCTGTCCCTGCGCTCTTCAGTTCAAGGCAAGTGCTCTACCACTTGAGCTACAGTGCCACTTCCCATTTTCTAGTGATTTATTGGAGATAGGAGTCTCATGGACTCTCCTGCCCAGGCTGGCTTTGAACCTCGATCCTCAGATCTCAGCCTCCTGAGTAGCTAGGATGACAGGCTTGGGCCACCAGCACCCAGCTTCTGTGAGACTCTTATCTCCAATAAACCACTAGAAAACAGGAAGTGGCGCTGTGGCTCAAGTGGTAGAGTGCTCGCCTTGAGCTGAAGAGCTGAGGAACAGCGCCCAGGCCCAGAGTTCAGGCCCCATGACCCACAGCAACAACAACAACAGAATAGGCATGTGGATTATTTAGCAGGTTCACAGGCGTACTGGCCTGCCCAGTTCCATGTCCTACCAAGCTGCAAGGAAGGGCAGCGGAGGGCTCAGACGAGGACTAGCCAGGAAGAAGAGACAGTGCTGGCCTCAATGCGAGGAGCCTTGGGGGGCTGGGTCCAAGCTGAGTCCCGGGCAGTGGCCTGGCCCACGGGTTCCAAGCAGGAGCAGGGAAGTCTCAGGAGAGCCCGAGCTGCTGTGCAGCGGCTGAAGAGGTGCCCAGACATACCCACAGCGGGGGCTGCAGCCTCAACCCCGGCCGCCCTCTCCCCTTCCTGTGCCCATCCGGTGCCTCTCCCCCC
>NW_012280202.1:0-1567 GCF_000151885.1 Dipodomys ordii
TTCTTTCTTTCTTTCTTTCTTTCTTTCTTTCTTTCTTTCTTTCTTTCTTTCTTTCTTTCTTTCTTTCCATAGTGGGGTTTGAACGCAGGGTCTGGGCACTTTCCCTGAGCTACTTTGCATGAGGCTATTGCTCTGCCATTTTGAGCCACAGCACTACTTCCAGTTTTCTGGTGGTTAATTGGAGACAAAGTCACACAGACTTCGTTCCCTAGGCTGGCTTTGAACCACAATCCACAGATCTTAGCCTCCTGAGTAGCTAGGATTACAGGCATGAACCACTGGTGTCCAGCATAATGTCACTCCTTTCCTTGAAAGAATTTTAAATGACAATTATAAAAATAAGTATATACATGTATACATATATATATATATGTATATATATGATAAAACTGTATGAAAATAAATTTAACTACTAAGTTGGAAATATTTGCAATGATGAATATTTTTACTTAATATTCAAAAGTGTAACAAAAATGAAAACATTTTATTTGATGGGTTGAAAAAATGAGTACAATTTTCTCTCACTTTGCTTTTAATAATTTGTAGCATTATTTTTAAAGCCTATATTCTTAAAGGATATTATTAGTTAAAGATCAGAAGAATCTTTCAATTTATTGTCTTTAAAAATAAGCTGGGCAGCTATCCAGGTGGTTGAGATTGAGGGGATTGCAGTTTAAAGTTAACCAACTTAAAATATGCATAAGACACTATCTCAAAAGTAAAATGTAAACCTAGCTACCCAGCAGGGTAAAATCTGAAGTTTGCAATTCAAAGCCAGTCCAGGCAGGAAAGTCTCTGAGACTCTAATCTCCAATTAACCAGCAGAAAACTGGAAGTGACGCTATGTCTCAAAATGCAGAGCACTAACCTTGAGCAAAATTGCTCAGGAACAGTGCTCAGGCCCTGAATTCAAACCCCATGACAGACAAAAGAAAATGAACATGTTATTGCAATGGTGTGATCTGTGATTGCAGCTACCATGGGAAGTTCAATTAAAATCATTTCCATTTAGGTCAGGAAAAAATGTAAGACTATATCTCATAAAATGCTGGAGATATAGCTAAAGTGGTACAGTGCCTTCTTCTCAGCATGATTGAATCCCTGAGTTCAAATCACATTACTGCCAAAAATCTATTTGCATATGTATAAATTGTATTTTTACAGTGTAATCACCTCAAAAGAATTTTCTTATTTGTGTCATTCTAAAGTAGTCATCTTTAGTATATTACAGAATTTCATTGACTTTTTCTAGAAATTTTAGAAATTGAAAGAAACTTCAACAACTGAACGTTAGCTTCCAAGACAGAGACCTAAAGCATTCTATTGCCAGAGGAAATGGCTTTTAAGTTGTTCATGTTTTCTACTCTACATAGAGTAGATAGTGGTATTTAAAAGTATGTGTGAGAGAAGGAGTAAAACTCAATTTCCAAACCTTGGGCCAAGTAAAAACAGATAAAAATGTGAAAGAAGACCATTAAGAAAATGGTGTAGAAAAATCTGGCTTCAAATCAAATGAAGACTTATGAAATAATTTTGTGTAAAGGTGACATTTAAAAACAAAGAAGGT
>NW_012280203.1:0-2014 GCF_000151885.1 Dipodomys ordii
AAGGAAGGAAGGAAGGAAGGAAGGAAGGAAGGAAGGAAGGAAGGAAGGGGAAAATTCATGTCAAAGTGCTTTAGCACAGGGCACAGTGGCTGACAAAAGTTAGGGCCCAAAAGGCAGCTGCTATATTGTTAAAAAAGGTTTGAGTTGGACCTTCAGGAATCCTACTACTAGAATGTTCCTATTAAATAGATGGGCATTATGAAATGGAGAAGAGGTTAGAACCAATAGAGGAATGCAGACACCCCTACTCAGTGGGCCTGCTCTGGAGCCTCAGCTGGGTCAGCGGGACTTGGGGAGTTTGCTTCAAACATTGCCCACATGCGCACCCTAAGGCCAAGGAGGCTAGCAGGCATCTTGCTGGCTGTGGCCCAGAGGGTGCACCCCCAGGCAGTCCTGCTTCCCCAGCTATGAGCCCACCCCACTCTCCCTCTTGGTTGGGAGTCCTTCTCCCAGGCCCATATTTGCACAAATGCCTGCCTCACTGCTCACTGCAGGGCCCCGGCCAAGAGGGGCTATTTTAAGCTCCCTGGACGGGAACATAGTTGGTGGGAACAATCCCAGCCAGCAAGCTTCCAGTTCTCAAAAAAGGGAAACATCTTGGTGAATGGGCAGCCCCTATGACATGCAAAGGGGCTGTCAGAGCAGCATGACCCTAAGCCTAGGTGGGGTGCCAAGGCCTGAACCCCACCAGGGAATGTCAAGGAAATGTGAGCTGAGGCAGGATTCTCAGGTACTGAGATGACCTTGTGCCAATACCAGGTTTGTAGTTTGCAGACCGATTCTCTGCTATAGCTCGTGTCTTCTTAGCCTTCACCGTCCATAGGCCATTAGACATAGGAGACACATGGACAGTCCTACCAATGTAGGAACCCTCTAAGTGTCTTCTGGGGACCCCTCTCCTACCCACAGGGAGCATTTCTCTCTGAAGATGCAACATTCCACTTTTTTTTCTGGAATGGTGCTTCATATTTGGCCATTTAGGGCTGTTTCATGATTTGGTTTGCTGCATTCCTGTGTGTAATGTATGGTATTCTTGTAAATGAATGTGCCATTTTTGCATTTTAATTTTTGTATGTGAAAGCTCAGACTTAGAATCGGGCACCTGTGGCTCATGCCTGTAATCCTAGCTACTGAGGAGGCTGAGATCTAAGGATCATAGCTCAAAGCCATCCCAAGCAGGAAAGTCTATGAGTCTCTTATCTGCAATTAACCAGCAAAAAAGCCAGAAGTGCTAGAGCGCCAGCCTTCAGTGAAATAGCTAAGGGAAAGTGCCCTAGCCCTGAGTTCAAGCCCCAGGACCAGCACACACACACACACACACACACCTACACATGTGCATGCAGACTTTGAATCCCAGACTGGCCACATAGCAACTAGGTCATCTGGGGTCTAGATCTCCAGGGGAAGGGTGGGTAGTGACAGCACGCATGTACACTCCATGGCCTAAGGCAGGCACTCTTGATATGTTTTTATACGAGTTGTTCTTATCAATGCCCAATCAAGTATCATGGGTCCATGTTAGTCCATACAGTTCTAGAACATTCCAGAGTCTAGGAATAGAATGGACAGCCCTCAGGAGGAACAGGTTTCCCCCTTACTCCCGCTCAGATGTTTCACAGAGGCTGGGGACTTGCTGGAGGTGGCTGTGTTGAGGGTCTTGCAAGATGAAAGGGTGTTAGGCATCTGGAGCCTTAAAAGTTTCCTTTGGGGCTCCATGTGAGGCTGCCGTGCTTGCACCCGCCCAGAGCTGAAGCAGGAAGGAGCCTAAGCAAGCCAGCAGAAACCATGGAATAAACAGCCTGTCCCTGCTCTGAGAGCACCAGCACATCCTCCGCTCAGTCCCAGGGGATGTTTATAATCTGGTGAGAGTTACAGGATGTCTGGATTTACAAGACGCAGAATTCTGACTTTCCCCTGCAAAGCTGTCAGCCCTTCCTCGTGTGTGTGTGTGTGTGTGTGTGTGTGTGTGTGTGTGTGTGTGTGTGTGTGTGTGTGTGTGTGTGTGTGTGTGTGG
>NW_012280204.1:0-2702 GCF_000151885.1 Dipodomys ordii
CTGTCCCTCAGCTCTTCAGCTCAAGGCTAGCGCTCTACCACTTGAGCCACAGCGCCACTACCGGCTTTTTTCTTTTTGCTTATGTGGTGCTGAGGAATCAAACCCAGGGCCTCAGGCATGCAAAGCAAGCGCTCTACCACTGAGCCACCTTCCCAACCCCCACCTATTTTTTGGTAGGATACTGGATTCCAGGGTGAGCCTCTGAAATGCCACGTGGCACCAAATCTGATCCCAGTCTTCCGGCAGCTTTAGTTTGTTTGCTGAAGATGTTTAATGGCCCATTAGCATTTCATTTGAATGAGATGCAGGGAACTGTTTAGAAAGAAAACTGCTGATCAATTGCAATTGGCCTCGTTGTCATGGAAACAAGCTGAAATGGAACTGTAATTATATTTCCTTATTCCTGAAGTGAATCCCTAATCATTGCCATAGTAATTACCTAATATCTATGGCCCCAAATTACATGATGCTTGTCCAAAAAAAAAAAATGAGGAGTGGGAGGCTGAGGCATGTATCTGCCATGCAGCTGCTGACAGGCTTTTTTTTTTGGGGGGGGGGGTCGGCAGGGGAATTTCCCTCACAGGCTAAAACCCAAGGTTAGATGTTATCAATGGGTCCTGGAATGTGCCCAGTGCTTCAAGCAATCACTAAAATCTGAATCAGATAGGATAATCCCAGTTACAACAGAAAACACAACAACTACTATATTTAACAGTAACAAAATACGTCATCTGACCCAGTGAAAAAGTATAGAGATGTGGCGAGCCCAGCAACATCGTCAAGCTCTAGTCAGAGTCCCTTCTTTCTCTAGCGTCCTTGGGGAGTGAGTTCTGATCCTCAGGCTTATGTCTTCATGGTCACAAGACAGCTGCCACAGTTCCAGGTGTCCCACACCGACAACAGAGACCAGGAACAGAGAGAGGAAACCAAGCATGATGGTGTACACCTATGACCTCTGCCACTTGGAATGGTGACAAAGATTATGAGTTTAAGGCCAGTCCAGGTAAACTTAGTGAGACCCCCATCCTAAATCAAAGTATAAACAAAAAGCCCACAAATGTGGCACAAATGGTAAGAGTATTTGCATGTGTGGAGTCCTAGGTGTAAAACTCAGTACTGCCTAAAACAATTCTTTTCGCTTCTTTATCTTGTGTCATTTTCTGTAGATAAGAACTTTCTGAGTAATGACCCTCTCCCCTAAATTGTCCCTTGCTTCTCCTTGTTCCTGACACAGTCCCTGTCCTGTTGGTCCATACAGTGAACCAGATAGCTCAGTCCAGATACTCTTCTTGACTCCTCCCCACGATTCTTAGCACCTAGGATTCACGTGGTCACTGATGGCTGCAAGGGTGATCTTGGTTGGTTTCCTTCTTGACTCCCGTCACCACATTGACCTTCCTGCGCCCTGGACTCCAGGCCACAGGTCCAGCATGCACTCTTTGTGTCTTCTCCTCCACCTCTGCAGATAAGCATGGCCACAGAGCAGTGGACCCGGCCATCCCAGTTGCCTAGAAGGGAAGAAGATCCCAAACAGGGGAGAGCTGGTTAGATGAGCCCACCACATATGGGACCGATCTGAAAAGAGATCCCAAAGCGTAGTATGGGTCTCATTCAGGTCACTGAGCCCTTAACAACCAGTTCTCCCCAGTAGCACCCTGGTTTCTCATCAGGAACTCCTGTGAACACCTCGCTGTGGGTAGCTCTCATGGCACACAGTGTCTCCTAGTCATGAGAGAAGCCATAGGCCCAGACCTCCACTCCCCCACACCCTCCCACTGCAGCCTGGTATGACCATGTGACCCAGCCTGGCCAATCAGAACTTCTCTTCCAAAACTTGCTTTGGCAGAGTAAAGGACTAGACTCTTAAGAGGAGCCCTAAATTGTGCTTTCTGTGGCTTTGGATACTTATGCCAAACTCTTTTATTTTTTTCCAAATCTTGGTTCTGGCTTCTTTTATTTGGGGTGCCATCACCGTTTCTTTTGGTTGAACAAGTCAAGGTTGTTGTTTGCAATGAAGAACTGTAGTGTTGCATTTAGACATCAGGAAAACTGGGTGAGAGAGGGTTGGAATACAGTGGAGGCAGCAAAACAAACCAGTTCGCTGGCTTGTGCTGAAAGGAACTCCAAATGAAGCTTGGAAAATGCTAATATCCCACAGACTTGGCTGCTCAGAGCTTTCTTTCCAGAGTGGCCACCACACAGGCAGGCCTGTTCCACCCAAAAAATACCCTCCTGAAATTCTCCTTCCTACCATCAATCTGTTTACATCATATTTGCTGTTCCATCGTCATAGAAAAGCCATCTGAAGTTGGGCATGGTGGCACATACCTGTAATCATAGCTACTTAGAAAGTAGAGATTGGAGGATCAAGGTACAAGGGCCAGCCCAGGCATAGTTTATAAGGCACCATAATATACAGAATTCCATTTCAACCAATGGGATAGCCCAGTGGCATATGCCAGTCATCCTAGCATCAAAGGGAAGCACAAATTTGAGGATCCTAGTCCAGGCCAGCCTGGACATAAAGCAGGGATCTATCTTGAAAATGAACCACACAGGAGCTGGGAAGTTGGCTCAGTGGTAGAGCGCTTGCCTTGCATGCCTGAGGCCGTGGGTTCGATTCCTCAGCACCACATAAGCAAAAAGAAAAAAGCTGGAAGTGGCGCTGTGGCTCAAGTGGTAGAGCGCTAGCCTTGAGCTGA
>NW_012280205.1:0-1442 GCF_000151885.1 Dipodomys ordii
TCTCTCTCTCTCTCTCTCTCTCTCTCTCTTTTGGTGTTGGTTATGGGGCTTGAACTCAGGGCCTGGACACTGTCCCCGAGTTTCTTTTGCTCAAAGCTAGAGTCAACCATTTAAGCCACAACTCTACTTCTGGCTTTTTTTTTTTTTTAAGCTAATTGGATATGAGAGTCTCATGGATTTTCCTGCTTGGGTTGGCTTTGAACCTTAGTTCTCAGATCTCAGCCTCCTAAGTAGCCAGGCTTACAAGTGTGAGTCACAGGTGCCTGGCTATTTTTTGTTTTTGTTTTGGCTCTGTGTGTGTGTGTGTGTGTGTGTGTTTTGGTGCCCACCCTGGGACTGGAACTCTGGGTCTGAGTGCTGTCCCTTAGCTCTTTGCTCAAGACTAATGTTCTATAAGATGAACCACAGCTCCATATCTGGCTTTTGGTGGTTAATTAGAGATAAGAGTGCCATGAACTTTCCTGCCCAGGCTGGCTTTACACCATAATTTTCAGATCTCAGCCTCCTAAGTATCAAGGATTACAAGTGTAAGCCACCAGTACCCTGCTAACAAAGCATTCTTATAGCAAGAATTAAATGACCAAGGTATTGGTGGAGGATGTTTTAGATTACAAAGAGTGTTGACAAGCATTTTAAAATACAAAATTTGCCAGGCGCTGGTGGCTCACGCCTGTTATCCTAGCTACTCAGGAGGCTGAGATCTGAGGATCGCGGTTCAAGCCAGCCCGGGCAGGAGAGACCGTGAGACTCCTATCTCCAATAAACCACCAGAAAACCGGAAGTGGCGCTGTAGCTCAAGTGGTAGAGCGCTCCCATTGAGCTGAAGAGCTGAGGGACAGCGCCCTGGCCCAGAGTTCAAGCCCCACGACCGACAAAAAAAAAGAAGCTGTGTTTCTACAATAAATGAGCTGATGCTGTTTTTCTAATTTTTGTGTGCATTTTTTTCTTAGGCTGTAGTAAGATTTTGAACTCAAGGCCTCATGCTTGCTAGGCTGGCACTCTACTATCTGGGCCATGCCCCTAGTTTGTTTGGTTTTGGTTTTAGTTATTTTTCAGACAGGATCTCATTTTTACATGTGGCTAGTCTTAGAGAACCTTTACTTATCAGTCCACAATGTCTGGGATTACAGGCATGATCATCTTGCCTCACTTGTTGGAACTTGTTGAAACTGAATCTTGCTAACTTTTTTCTTTTCTTTTTTTTTTTTTGGGGGTGGGTCCGGTCATGGGGCCTGAACTCTGGGCCTGGGCGCTGTCCCTCAGCTCTTCAGCTCAAGGCTAGCGCTCTACCACTTGAGCCACAGTGCCAGCCCAAAATGTGTATGAGTGTCTTTTTTTGGTGGGGGGTGGGTCCGGTCATGGGGCCTGAACTCTGGGCCTGGGTGCTGTCCCTTAGCTCTTCAGCTCAAGGCTAGCACTCTACCACTTGAGCCACAGCGCCA
>NW_012280206.1:0-3540 GCF_000151885.1 Dipodomys ordii
GCTGTAGCTCAAGTGGTAGAGTGCTCACCTTGAGCTGAAGAGCTGAGGGACAGCGCCCAGGCCCAGAGTTCAAGCCCCACGACCGACAAAAAAAAACAAACAAACACAGGCCTGTATGACAGTATGTTTTGGTTGTGTCACAGGGTTCACCTACCCACCTGTCTTCCTATCAAGGCCACCAGACAGCTGAACAATCAGATTTTGCAACATCATGGCTCAATTCCTATCTGGGAGATCTGGATTTGAATCAGCTGCCTAGCCTCAGTGGAAAATCCAATGCAGGTGGGGCCTCAGATGTGTTAAGCTCGGTGGACTTTACAAATCCTGGTTGTACACAAAACCCAACAGCTTTTCAGTTGACCAATGCTTAAATGTCACTCACGATTATATCTGCCACCCCTATCCCTTTTACATACATGGGGAACCATACTGTCTCGATTAGAAGAAAAATAGATATTGCCTTCTAGTTAGTTGACTCCTTCAAACTGTAATTCGAGGTGCAGAAGACACTGCACATCCTGGGAGACGTCACCTGCTCTGTTTCTGACCTGAGCTGCTTCACTCCTCCCTAGGGAACCTCGTAGTTCCTCCTCTTCCCCCCCCCTCCCCGCCTCCACTCCCAGGAGGCCACCATGCTGATTCCGAACTTAGTGTGGACACCCGACCTACGCAGTGCATTGCCACCCACAACTTCTGGATGCCTGTGCCCCTCCCACCTCAGCCTCCTGAGTAGCTGGGATTACAGGTGTGCACCATCATGCCTTTCCAGACACTTAAGGATGGAAGACTCAAACCATAAGCCACTCAGGGCTGACTGAGCACACAGGGGACTCATGGAAGAGGCGATACAGTGAAGGCACCACCGTCCTCTCCCTCTCCCTCACACTTTTGACTCCTGGGAAAAAATTTTTCTTAGATACTGAGTCTATGAGGAGTGTATGGAGATGGTGACATTGATTCGAATTGACTTTAGTGACAGGAATAACCCTAACTGGTGAGGATATGCCCAGTTATGTGGGTGGGGTGTGTGTGCATGGAGAACACACATACTCATGTGTGTACACGCATGGATATGAGAGCCCATTCACCTGAAAGCAGAGAGGTAGACACAGGCAGGGGCTGAGCAGGGAGGGACAGGAAGGGACAGACGGGGAGGAGGAGTTGGGATCTGAAGACTCAGAGTCTCCCTCCCACACACTGCTGAGGATCAGCTGCTGACAGTCAACGAGAGGCCTGGGCACACGGGTGGAGGTAAAGGCAGTGTAAACAGACAGTCCTTCCAGGTGTTTCCAGAGGCCTGGGAGCAGACCTGTGTCTGTGGGAGCAGCTTGCCTGCCTTGGAGAGATCTCTATCTGTCAAAACTGCCTGTTCCTTGTTGTTCTGTGAGTAGTAAGAAACAATAGTATTCCACTTTCCTCTGTGAGGGTTTCCTTAACCATACATATAGATAGCCACAAAAGCAAGCTAGGTCACGTCTGGTAAGATAGCTTAGTGGTACAGTGCTTGCCTAGTACGCTCAAGGCCCTGGGTTCGATCCTTAGTGCCACCCACACACAAATACACACAAAAAAGAAAAAAAAAACTCAGCCAGGTCAAAGATGAATCTCTGCATAAGCCCCAGTGATCCAGATAAAAGCAGAAGTCAAGGGCCAACTTTACTTCTTTCACTAATGATCTCTCAATTAAAGCAATTTTCCATTGCTTCCAGAGTGGAGCAGAGCAGCTGGTGATGGTTCAGAAAAACATAACTTCTTCTAAATTTCAGGGTGCTGAGTGATGAGTGGGCCAGGCCGAGCCCCCCCTCGCCCCTCCACTCCCTGCTCCCGTGTGAAGTGGGGGTGCTCAAGTCGCTTCTAATTAAACTTGGCAACATTACAATGAAAAAAAAACACACACGCACAAGATCTGGGAGTTGGCAGGGAGGCATATAAACAAACTTTTATGTGAATAATTAAACCTGAGTGAAGTGGAGGCTGGAACATCTTTAATCAGTTTGGGATTACAGCTACCAGCAAAAGGCAAATGTGTCGAAAGCTTCGGCCTTGTTTCCGGGCTGTGGTTATTTGACCATGCCTTCTGTGATACTCTTGGACTATCTTTTTGCTGCTGCTCTCTTTCCCATTTGCCTTTTCTTTCTCACATTCCTAGCCTATAGGACAATCAGTTACCCGACAAGCAACTTGGGAAAAGAATGTGTGGGTATAAGCACGTGTGCACAAAATTTTCCCATGTAAACATACATAAACATATGCAAAAGTCAGGAAAGGTGATATGCAAACCTGTGGGTTGCCTTTAAGGACTTCAGCAAAACCCAGAGAGTTTTGATGTTTGGATACAACAACACTGGATGGACCTGAAGCCATTAGCACTGAGCATTTGGACCAAGCATGAGGCCAGATCAGAAGGAGATTCATGTTCTGCGCTTCCATTGGACTCTAGGCTCTTAATGAGGTGCTAATTCCTAGTGGGTCCCAAAGCATCATCATGAGCTTTGCTCTTAAACCTATGTCCATTTCAAACTTTTATATATATGTAGAAAGTACAATGAAGTTTGGTTGCCAAACAGCTCCAGCTAGCAGTTTTCTAGCTGATGAATTTTTAAGAGAAACAAGGTAGGGTTCTATGTGTACCAAAGTTGAGAAAGTACTGTTGTCAAGGACATGGGAGATTCTGTAGAACACTCTCTTCTTCCAAGTTCACTACAAGAACAACTGCCATTTAAGTCTGCACAGGTAACTCCATTCCTTATATTTTTCTAAGATATCCATGTAGCTGAAGAAAAATGGAGAGCCGAGTGTCAGTGGCTCACACATAGAATCCTAGCTATTCAGGAGGCTGAGATCTGAAGATTGTAGTTCAAAGCCAGTCTAGGCAGACAAATCTAAGAGATTCTTATTTTCAGTTAACCAGTAAACAGCAGAAGTGAGGCTGTGGCTCAAGTGGTAGAACACCAGCCTTGAGCAAAAAAAAAGCCAAAGCAGAGCACAAGGCCTTGAGTTCAAGAATCAGTACTGGCATGGAAACAAAAACAGAAATAAGGGCAAATTGGGCTGACACAGGAAATGAATTCTGCTTCCCTTTATCCCTCCAAAGATGTAAATAGACACAGGTTGGTACCGTATGTGTTATATACAAAGTATTTAGATTTGAATGGACTTTTGTAACTTGGTCAGTAGAATTTCATATTTCTTCCTATTTCTTTTTTTAACATAATATTTTTTATTGTGCAAATACTGTACAGGAGTTACAATTACATGGGCAAGATAATGAGTACATTTCTTATCAAGCATTGTTGCCTCCTCCTTTGTTTCCCCTTCCTATCCCTTCCCATCTTCCCCGCTTCGCCCCTCCCCCCTCCCCCCCAGCCAAAGTTGTAAAGTTTGTTTTTCAACATAACGACTTGTACATCTCTTGTTGCAATGGGTCTACCTGTATCCCTATTTAAATTATTTGTTTTTTTCCCTTCCCCTCCACAAATTATACCAACATCAAATACAGTGAAAGCAGGGGTTATACCGTGGGGAGGGACATACAAAGCA
>NW_012280207.1:0-1403 GCF_000151885.1 Dipodomys ordii
CTTGCCCATGTAATTGTAACCACTCTGTACAGTATTTTCACAATAAAAAAAGAAATACAAATCAAAGAACATTGAGATTCCAACTTACCATATGTATTTGTAGTCGTGTTTATATTTTATTTCATATTAAATTGAAAACATATATAATGTGACCTCCTATACATGGTCTTGTTTTTTTACATGAAATTTGTATGGTTGATATATAAAATAAAGGTTTAATTCTAACACTGGTATTTTAAAACATATTCACTTGCAAATATTTTCACACTATTTTAAGCTTTTAATTATGTATTATATAAATATAAATACATCCATGTATAAATAATTGCCTATATTAGACTACATATCATTATACTATATATTAATTATATGTTACCATTGATTGTATTAACATACTAACAATTGTATATTTTATGATTTTTATTACATATTAATATATTATGTATATTTTAGTATGTTCAGAATATGTTTAGTTCAACTAACTTGTGGACAAAGTACTCTATAATACTCATTTTCTAAAATAATTGAAATTTGCTTTAGGATTCATCATGCCATCAATTTCATAGATATTCTGTATTCTTAAAACATATCCAACAAAAAAACATATTCAAAAGATATGTGCACTGTTTTATACACTTGAGTTACATTAATGTGTGAATTTTGTGCATTAAAATATTAGAACATGTACATTGCTATGTCTGATTGTAATTTTTCTCTTGTCTCTTTTTGTTTCTTTATCTCAATCACTTTTTTAAATATATTTTTATTGTGAAAATACTATACAGAGGGGTTACAATTACATGGGTAAGAAAATGAGCACATTTCTTTTTTTTATTGTGAAAATATTGTACAGAGGGGTTATAATTACATGGGCAAGATAATGAGTACATTTCTTATCAAGCATTGTAGCCTCCTGCTTTGTTTACCCTTCCCATCCCTTCCCATCCTCCCTCCCTCCCAATCCTCCCCCCCCAAGTTGTAAAGTTCGTTTTCGACATGACAACTTGTACTTCTCATTGTTGCAATAGGTCCACCTGTATCCTCATTTAACCGACTTGTTTTTCCCCTTCCCCTCCACAAATTATACCTATATCAAATACAGTGAAAGCAGGGGTTATACTGTGGGGGAGGGACATACATTTGAAAGCAGGGGTTATACTGTGGGGGTGGGACATTCAAAGCAACAAAGAAATAATCTTATAATTGCGGTAGAAACAAATGCATGAAAGAAAAAAAACATTTAAAATACCTATCTTAGGGTTCATTTTCCTAACATCACCTTATCTGACCTTTTCTGCTTGACTCATACATATACTAGATATTGCAAACAAGGGAAATCATGGGACCTATGTTTCTTTGGGCTTGGCTTACTTCACTTAATATAATTTTTTCCAAGTCTTTCC
>NW_012280208.1:0-1002 GCF_000151885.1 Dipodomys ordii
TTCCGGTTTTCTGGTGGTTTATTGGAGATAGGAGTCTCACAGTCTTTCTTGCCCGGGCTGGCTTTGAACCGCGCTCCTCAGATCTCAGCCTCCTGAGTAGCTAGGATTACAGGCGTGAGCCACCAGCGCCCGGCATGAATTCTTTTAGTTTCAGGATTGTCCCTTGTAGTCACAGGAATTCAAAGAGTCAGATAATTACTTAGTAATACATTGCATTAGATTAATGTAATATTTCTACTTCATGGGGTTATTGTAACCATTGAATGAAATCATATGTAAATAACATGAGAAATGTTGCCACTCATTAATTCATCAAATATAAGGAAATAATAAAGAATTAAAATCAGAAATTAACAAATGGACACAATTCTCTATAGCTCTAGGACTTTTCTTGTACAAAGGTCTTCAAGTATCTTCATAAATATTCTGTAAGGTATGTGTTTATCATGTGGACTTGTGGGCTATTATAAAAATAGAGAAAACTTACTTTGACTTTAGCCTCAAGAAAAATGATGAAAGGATGGACTATTAATCTGTTGGATTACCAGCTGTAGATTGTTAAAAGTTTACTTTCTCACTAAAACACAGAAATTACTTTAGTTAGACTTCAACCAAAACAATATGGTAAATTTAAATTATAACTTCAACAATTGGTAATATTCCTATCTTCTTTATAAGTATGATTGAATGATGTACTCTTGAGCCCCTTGGAAGACAGGCACTTTGGAAATTTAAGGTTTTGTTAATTCTTTTTTGAATACTATATAGAATAGTCTGCACGTAATCACATTTATAAAAAAGGGCTGACTTTGAAGTGTTAGTCTGAAAATTATTTTTTAAGATAAAATTTCAGATCAAATTTCCTTTTTATTTTCACAGTGCTGGGAATTCAACCCTAGACTTTGTTTGTGCATGCTAAACGTGCACTCAGATACTGTACAGTATCTCTGAGTTCCATTAAAAAAATCAATTAGAAGGTGTCTATGGAATTAATATTTTTTT
>NW_012280209.1:0-4078 GCF_000151885.1 Dipodomys ordii
AATGCCATCTTCCTTTGATATCTCATGTAAAGTTAGCACAATAAATGCATCTGTGTAGTTCAGTAGTGCTGTATTTTTTAATAGATTTAGGCTAAATGTCTCAAATGAGGAAAATTCAAATCTTCACCTGAAAAATGCAATATTTTACTTGGATTCTGTCATCATTAGGTAATTGCTATATGTGTCATCCTATGTCTTCCTCTGCCTTCTTCTGGAGACAGAACTATATACACAACTCTTCTGAAGCCCAGTTAAAAATGTAGCATCATTTTATCTAAGATTTTAAATGCCTAGAGATATTGATCCAGCCTGCTAGCTAGCTCAAAAGGATGCTCTACTTGCTGCTCTGTGCTTAGAGACAATCTAATAAAAGCTTGCTGAATAATAAACAATGGGAGCCCACCAATTCTAAAAATTTAGATTGACAGGAATAATCCCCTCCCTGGAAAAGGCAGACTAGCAGGCACTTCCCATAAACCCATTACTGCTCACTCACCAATAGAAGCCAATGGAAGACATTGGCTTATTGAAACTCCTAGTTTTAAGAGAAATTGCTTTCCTAAATTTGACTTCCCACAGTAAATATAAAATATGGACCATCTGTAATGAAGGGATTGCAGTCCAAACAGCTATCATCTCTCTGAGGCAGAGGTTAGAAGGTTGGGGCACACTGGTTCCAAAGGGATAGGGATGAGGTGACCTTTTACCTTGAAAATGGTCACTTGGAGCTGTAATGGCACGGGGTGGGGGGGCGGGGGGAAGGAGGCAGGTATTAGCCAGTAAAGAGGGTCTGAAGCTTCTGCCTGGTTAGGCACATAGGGTGAGGTAGAAGAAGCCACAAAAGCAGTGTGGAAAAAAAAAAAACAGCACTAGTTCCCATAAACGTAAGACTGTAATATGGAAGAAAGGGGAAACTGGAAACACTTCAAATGAGGACTAAGGTTTCAAAGCCCTTAAACAAGTACCTGAGCACAAAAGCCGAAGGGTTTGGAAAGGAAAATATTCTATAAGTACTTGTGACACATTTTCAATGGTCTGATTCACAGGTCAGTGTTGCCACTTGTCCCCTACTGCAGACAAAGCAAGCATAATTTCTTCAGGGCTGATCCTTTACAGAAAAACACTTTATACAACATTATACAAAATCCCTTAAACAAGAGCCTGAGTTTTATTTAATCCTAATAAAAAAAAATGCAGCAATGGGAGTATGGGCCCAGAAGTAGTAGATGCTTTGTAAGCAGCAGCATTATTTAAAAAAAAAAAAAAAGGTGTGATCTGCCAATCAAAGATTTTACTTGAAAACAGGAGTTCCCCATTCAAAGGAGAGTAATATTAAACAGGAAAACAAATGGTGTGTCCAGGTATGGAACAAACTATACTGAGGAGAAGATCCATGGTGGCTTGAACTGATGCTAGAGTGGATCAGGAAAAAAGAGAAACCTTTATCCATCATTCTCATGGTAGCTAGTAGCAGAATTTTGATTGTAGTCTCTAAATATAAGTGAGGAGAAAGTTTTTAGTTTTGACATGATTGGTGTTTGGGAAGACAAAACTGACCTGAAGGGTGATGAATAAAATGTTAAATGTGATACTTTTATCTCAGAAAGAAGTATTTCCTACTCTATTCTTTCATATTATCTTTCCTACGCCACAATCTTTAGCAAAACCATTCTGAATGAGTGGTGTGCATGGTAATTAAACTTCAAAAAAAACAAAGAACAATTAATAACTATTCCAGTTAGTAATACCTTCATCAGCTTGGTATGAGAAAGAAAAATGACAGAGTAATATTGCCACTAGCAATTCCTAAGTCATGTGATTTTTTTTTTTGGAATGGATCAATGTTGGTTGCCAAGCAACATCCACACACCAAAAAAAAAAAAAGAAGAAGAAGAAGAAAGAAGCATTGCTGTTTTGATAAATCTCCCCTTTAGAAAACTTATGGATTTGATATTATCTTCCCAATTATTTTCAAGCTCTATGTTACCTAGAGGAGGATCAGCTTCACTAATTAAGACTACTTTTTGTGAACAGCAAACAAATACATTTGGTAAATGAACAGTGAACTTTAGATATCAAAGCTGAAAATTCATAGCCACCATCTTGGAACGCTCTATCAATGATATGTGTGTGCTTATTAATAAGCATATTGTCTTTGCGTCATACTTCTGTCACCATCAAATATTAATGTCTTTTATATTATAATAATATCTATTGATACAACTGAAATTTGCTTCCCAGTAGGTGTCATCATGAATAATACTTCTGAAATACTAAAATCAATAACAAGAATATTAGGGGCGCATTATAGTATGTCAATGAAATGCTGCATGTAACATTAACTAAATATATCAAGCTATAATTTTAAATACATAAATATACAGATTATGGACACAGATATTATATACAAGATTACATTGTCTGAAATAATAAAATAATGCCACCAAATTCATGGACGGAGGCTCTGTGGATTCTCTTAAAGTCAAGAACCTTCTATTGTTGGAATTAATGACCACCAGTTTCATTCCATGTGACAGAAGATCTTGTAGACAAAAGGTAGTCTAAGTGGTTTAAATAAATCCTAAATTCATTACCCTCAGAGAAGATGGCCGCTGTTCCTCCCTCCACTGACTCCTCCCACAATTGCAAGCTCTTGTTCAGGAGTCATTTTTTCCTCTCTCCACATTGCGTAGGACTGGAGAGTGTTGGTGTGAGAAAGACCCCTTCCCAGAAAACACCAAAGCAAAAATGTTCGCCTTGTTTCTGGGGCTCTGAGCAGAGGCGACTGTCAGGGCAGCTGAAAGCTTGGCTGTACTATGTGAGGATCAATAGAGGACTTCAGCCTAGTGCTTTCCGGAGCTGCTAATAAAGACAGAGGACGGCAAGCTTCTCTAACCAAGGGAGAAAAACCACGTGAACTGCACAGGCACACCACCCTATCTAGATTCCTGTTAAGTGTCAGAATACCTGTCATGGCTCTTTAATTGCTCTCATAGGCAAGGCTAAGGGGAGAGGGCAAAGTAGAATGTGTATTCCCTAGTTACTTCTCTCTTTATGTAGCCTTCACCTATCTGCTGAGGTCCTCACTCAGGTGTGCTCTGCTGAAACTCCTGAATTGCTCACACTTAGACTAGAGAGGGGTGAGTCCCATTAGAACTTGGCAATTTAATTTACCATGTACTCCTTCTGAACCATACACAACAATTCTTTTTATTTATATTTATTTGCCAGTCCTGGGCTTGAATTTGGGGCCTGGTTTCTGTCCCAGAGCCTCTCTGTGCTCAGGGCTAGTGCTCTATGATATGAACCACAGCGCCACTTCCAGGTTTTTTTCCTGAGTATTTTATTTTATTAGAGATTAGGCTGGCTTTGAACCAAGATCCTCAGATCTCAGCCTCCTGAGCAGCTAGGATTACAGGCATGAGCCACCAGTACCCAACTCAACAATTCTTTGTAAGTATTATATATATCGATATAGATATACATATACATATCTATATCTATATACATATCTATATCGATAGATATAGATTGATATATATATATAGATAGATATATATGAGAAGTTTCAATGATCTATGGTACCCTAGTCATACTGGCTGGCTAGGACATATGACCCAAGCTGGGTCGCTATCCACTAGCAATCTGAGAGGAGCCAGGGATTATGACCATGTTTTCTCTAAGACAAACTAATATCTGAATGTGGCTTTTGAGAAAATAGGCATGGAGGAGGGTAGTAAAATCGTCCCATAGAACTGGTTCTTACATTTCAATATGATCCAGGAAATGGTCACTCTAGATTCTCAGGAGGTTCAACCTGAAGACTGAGGTTTCAAAGCCCAGCCCAGGCACCAAAGTCTGTGAGACTATAATCTCTAATTAACCAATAAAATGCCAGAAATAAAGCTGCAATTCAAGTGGTAGAGCACCAACCTTGAGTAAAAAAAAACTAAGGGACTGCGCTAGGCTCTGAGTTCAAGAAGGAAAGAAAGAAAGAAAGAAAGAAAGAAAGAAAGAAAGAAAGAAAGAAAGAAAGAAAGAAAGAAAGAAAGAAAGAAAGAAAGAAAGAAAGAAAGAA
>NW_012280210.1:0-6977 GCF_000151885.1 Dipodomys ordii
TAGGGGGTGGGAGGGAGGGGGAGATGGGAAGGGATAGGAAGGGGAAACAAAGGAGGAGGCTACAATGCTTGATAAGAAATGTACTCATTATCTTGCCCATGTAATTGTAACCCCTCTATACGGTATTTCCACAATAATAATAAAAAAAAGATGATAGCTTACAAAGACTAGAATGTTCTCAGAAATACAATTCTGACTTGGTGATTTAAAAATATCCCATAGAATCAGAGAAAATGATGTATTTTTTAGAAGAGCTAAATTTATCAAAGAAGAATATGAAGACTGGAAGGACATATCACTGGACAGTGAATTGTCCTATCACGAATGCAAATTAGACTGGATATATGCATGATATTCAGGTAAGGAATTCATCTGAACAGGATGACTTCCATTATCTTTACTCTCTATCTTAATCAATAAGCCTTCGTCCATAAGGTATCTGATTAAAACACAAAGTCCAGAGGCTTTGAGAAAATTTAAATAACTCATCTGTGAAAGTAAGGTATACCAGTATATATACCAGTGGCTGTATACCAGTGGTTCAGTCCTGTAACTCTAGCTACGCAGGAGGCTAAGATCCAGAGGCTGGTGATTTGAGGCCAGATCAGGAAGAGAAGCTATTCTGTAGTTTTATTCTTAATTGTTCAATACGAGTTACACCATGGAAGCTTATTCCCACATATACTATATTTTAGTCAGTTTGATCACTGATATATGCATGTGAGTCTATATGGAGAAACAAATCAATTTTATGACTAGACAGGAATGGATCATTTTTTAAAAGATTTCCAATACCAAAAACACTTCTTTAAAAAGACTGATGCATAATTCAAATGACACTGAAACACAGCTGGGCATCGTGGTACACAGCTAAAATCCCAGCACTCAAGAGATTGAGGCAAGAGGATTGTGAATTTTAGCGTAGTTGGGCAATGTAACAAGTTCTTGTCTCAAAACAAACAGACATTTAGACAGAGTAAAAAGATAGGTTACAGAGTAGATAGTATAGTTGTAACACAAGTAACCTAAAATAATTAATATCCAGTTGCAACCAAAAATAATGTTCAAGAAATTAGTAATAACACCACCAATGCCTAATAAATCCTACATATCACTAAGAAAAGGGAAAACACACACACTTGAAGAATGGACTGAGATTATGAACAGCAATGCCCTATGCTTTCAAAACATGCAGAGGCAAGTAGTCTTGTGAGACACCATTTCACATCCAATGAAATTAGATTAAAAAAAAATAAAAATGTTGCCAGGCACCAGTGGCTCACACCTGTAATCCTAGCTACTCTGGAAGCTAAGATCTGAGGGTAACTGTTTGAAGCCAGGTCAGACAAGAAAGACTCTTAATTCCAATTAACCACTAGAAAACCAGAAGTGGCACTGTAGCTCAAAGTGGTAGAGCACTAGCCTTGAGCACAAAAGCTCAGGGACAGTGCCAGGCCCCGAGTTCAAGTCCCATGACCGACAAAAATTAAAATTAAAAATTAAATAAAAAATTAAAATGCTATACCAAAGGTTGGTAAAATAGAACATAGCTATACATTACTGAGATAGGAAGGTAATTTAGACACAACTAGTTAAATTGAAGACATACACAAGTATTTACGGGTATGTAGCCTAAAGAAACTCTCAAAATATTCTCAAGACATCATGTACAAGAGTGTTTGTAAAAGCATAAATATCAGAACCATCTAAATGACATGAACAAAAAGAGGGGGCTGGGTCTGGAGATACCACAATACCTAACTTCAAATTATAATGTAGAGGCATAATAATATAGACGGGATGGTACTGACACAAAAATAGACACATTGTCCAATGGATAGAATAGAGCCACCAGAAATCAACCCATACAGCTAATGCTGAGATTCTCAAAAAAAGGACACTTTCATTGGAGCTGGGAATGTAGCTTAGTGGTAGAATGCTTGCCTAGCATGCATGAAGCCCTAGGCTCCATTCCTCAGTACCACATAAACAAACAAAGCCAGAAGTGGTGCTGTGGCCTAAATGACAGTGTTAGCCTTGAGCAAAAGAAGCTCAGGGACAATGCCTGGGCCCTAGTCAAGTCAGAGGACTAGCAAAAAAAAAAAAAAAAGACAGACTTTCACAAATGGTGCTTGCAAAAGTGGATATCCACGTATAGAAGACTGAACTTTTTATCCTGGAAAGAAATCAGTTCAAAATGGATCAAATATTAAAGAGTAGAAAATAAAAAATCATCATGTCATTATAATAGCATTCTGATAACATTTCTAAATGTGAGAAAGTATAATATACTATTTGGAGGACACATGTAGGTAAAAGGTATGAAAATATTCATAATAAAACAAATTCAGAATCTCTGGGCAGGGAGGCAGTAAAACAGGAATTAGAGATTCTCGGAAACCACGTATAAGGGCCCATGCCTATAATCCTAGCTTCAGCTACTCAGAAGTCTGAGGTCTGAGGATCACAGATTGAAACCAGAACCAGCCATGGCAGGAAAGTCTGTAAGACTCTTTTCTCCAAATAACTACCAAAAAGCTAGAAGTGAAGCTGTGGCTCACGTGGTAGAACACTATCCTTGAGCAAAATTGCTCAGAGAGCGCGCCAAGGCCCTGAGTTCAAGCCTAGCAATCTAAAGTGAATACAACAAAATATTAAGATGAGTTCAACCTGGTGGTATATGTCCAAGCATTTATCTTATTATTATTGGTATGTTTGAGATTTTTAAACAAAAGGACAGTATGAATCAGGCAATATCCAAAGACCCTTTATACTTCAAGTAAGAATGACTAGAGCAGGACACTGGCGGCTCACACCTGTGATCCTAGATACTCAGGAAGTTGAGACCTGAAGATTGTAGTTCAAAGCCAGCCCGGGCAGGAAAGTTTGTGAGACTCTTTTTTTTTTCCTTCTTAAATCAAATTCTATTTGTGAATCCAGCAAAATAATTTCTATAAAATAAAACAGCAAAATATTTAAATAGAATAGGGTGAGCTGCATCTGTTTGCAGGGGTATTTGTTTTTTTGACAGATTCCAAAAAAATCACACACATTCAAGTCACCAATTCTCTTTTAAATACAGTATTAACTGATGAGTTCCTTATCTTTAATCAAATGTTTATTCTGAAATTGGAAACTTCAATTTTATTAACCAATATATTTTTTAAATTAGACCCTGCCTTGAACATTAACATTTTTGGAATACTGGAAAAAGGAGCTAGGACAATTCTCATTTTCAAGTAAAATTATGCCTGAGCAGAATAATCAGCCAGACATCTTGGTGCAGAGGTACTCCAAGTACTGTGGGATTCTGATGACTTCCACATCACTCGGATCCAGCAGAAGGAAAGTTTTAGAAGATTTCGCCTAACAAGCTCTACTAAAGAAACAAAACAAGCACATCAAATAGTCTTCTATTATGCCCCAGCTTCCTGGTCTAGCACATTTTTGCATATTTGTTTTAAATCTTTCAGAATTCCCATTACCGATATTTATGTATTCTTTGTCCCACCCAGAGACTGTCAAACATTAAAAGGAACATATATGTGCAACTGGAAACTGTCTGTCACATTTCTCTCCTCGTTTTATATTTTATATTCTAGATATAAGAAGGAAAAGCTCTGAGCAATGCAGCTTTCACTTCAGGGAGTGAGACTCTTATCTCCAATGAACCACCAGAAAACCAGAAGTGGCACAGTGGCTCAAGTGGTAGAGCGCTCACCTTGAGCTGAAGATCTGAGGGACGCGCCCAGGCCCAGAGTTCAAGCCCCACAACCTACAAAAAAAATTGTCTCTAGAATATAAATACTTATGCTTTCCACTAGTGTCTCATGATACCCCCAGGAGTAGGGTTTGGTTGGCTAAGGTGGCAGGCAGGTACATCACTGTTAAGAACAATGATTCACTCACAGAAGAGCACACAGACATTCATCACAACACACCACTTAGCTTAGTGATTCAGGCCTTCACCACTTAAAGCTATAGGATGCTATGATCTTGGGCAAGCCATGGAACCTTTCTATTGTCTAGGTTCTTAGGGACTAAATGGAAGAGTGGTCAAATGAGATGGTTCATGGGCACCTGTGCTCTACCCCCACCCTGGGGGACATTTGGCAATGTCTAGAGATCTTTCAGACTGCCACAAGTTGGGGAAGAGGGTGCTCTGGCATCTAGTGAGCAGAGATCCAAAATGCTGCTGAGCATTGTTCAATCCTCAAACTGCCCCCCTCCCCCCCAGAAGGAAGAAGTTCTCAATCCTATGTGTCAATAGTGCTGAGATAGGAACCATGAATACGGAACCTTTGTCACAATGCCTGATACATGGACAGCATTCTGTTGTTAGCTGCCAAACATTGTCATCACAATGTAGTACTAGGGAAGACCTGAACACATGGGAACCTAGATAGAGCTCCTTTTGCCTTTTTAATAGGTGTTTAAATCATCCCCAACACAGTCTGTCCTACAACTGAGCTTCTCACTTGCCTACAGTATAAAAGAGGTGTCATCACGTCCCGCTATGGCTCTGAGCTGCTCTTCCCTTCCCCTCCACTGTCATTTCTCATTTCCACCTTGTAGCTGCATTAATTAACCCTGGAAACGTTGGAGGCACCACTGATAGAAAAGGACATTTGCTTTCAAAGATAAAGCTGTGTCCTTATCAAACTGCTGCTACACAGCACAGGAAAACAGCCTTGGGAAGGAGCCACTGGTGGCAAATTAGCCCATTCCTCACCTTGGGCTGCCTTTTAAAAGAAAACATTTGAAAAGGAAAGAAAAGCAAAGACAAAACAAACAGTGGCCAGATAAGTTCTGCACGCACTTGCTGAGTCAGTCTAGGAGAGATCTTCCTAGTACATACCAGGTCAATCTACTTGGACACTTAAATGATATGTAGATATGGCATACAGAATCGGTAGTCCTAATTTTTTTAGAGAGATTCTGCCTTTATAAAAATAAAAACAAAAAGAGCAGCAAATGTCACAAGCAAATTTGCCACTCTATAAAAATAATAAAAACAAAGCAAACAACAACAACAAACATTAGCCAGGCACCTGTGGCTCACACCTGTAAGCCTAGCTACTCAGGAGGCTGAGATCTGAGGATCATGGCTCAAAGCCAACTCTAGCAGAAAAGTCCATGAGACTCTTACTTCCAATTAACCATCACACAGCTGGAAGTGCTGTGGATCAATTCATAGAGTGCTAGCCTCGAGCAAAAAGCTCAGCGACAGCATCCAGGCCCTGAGTTCAAGACCCAGGATTGGCACAAAAAAGAAAAGAAAAGAATATTATATTTTGCCAGACATGATAGCACATGTCTATAATCCCAGCACTCTGGGGGGCTGAGGTAGTGGAACTGCAAGTTTGAAGCCATCCTGGATTGTAGTAATAAAAATGAGGAACTTTGAGATTATAGAAATAAATCTTCTGAACAAATTTCCATCTTTTATTCTCTACCATCTTCTGTTACAACCCACAACAAAGAAAAGCCTGCCGGGCCTGAACGTATGAATTTTGATTAAGTAATTTTCCCACTGAGATAGAAATATTAACATATTCTGGATTTGAAAGACAACCTAAAACGTTCCTTATTATGTCCGGAATACATTGAATTCTGTGCCAACTGGCTTTCCACAGTGAGCTCTCCACTTCTTTCTTCCCTTCTTGTTTCTAGAGCTGGATATTGAGAGAGGATTTCAGGAAAGAAGCCAACGTGACCTCAAAAACTAGAAGAGAAAGATTTCCCAAAAGTATTCATGTTGTTTCAGGGGAGATGTCAGATATCCCTAGGGAGAACTCCAGAACTGAACTCACAAATGGGAAAAGCAGAGAGAATCAGGGAGGTGTGTGAATGGAGGTGAGGCCATCCCCACAGTGGGAAATCTATCCCTGTGGTTGTAAGTCCTCATGAGTACATTCCATCCTTTGGGGAAGGGAAGGGGAGAAGGAGACCCCAAGACCATCTCATGGGACTCATCATTAGGATGGTCGCCAAACAGAGTTAGTAAGTTGATGCAGATGTCTCTCTGTTTCTGGAACCAGAGTAGAATAGACGCACCATATATTTAGGTACTTGTACTCTTTCCTCTTGTCTTAGGTCTTTGCCCTGCTGTCCCTATCTGAGCTATCCTTCCCAGCTCTCTTCACTTGGGAAGCCATGGTAACCACCTTAGCCCAGACCATTGAGCTCAACCTCTTCCTGATATCCAGAACTTATACCAATTGATCATACCATAGATGGATGATGTTCGACTGAGCAGTTGCTTGTACACTGGCCAGCACTGTTCTCTGCTTCTTTCTTATTAGTAACACTTGTGTTCCCCACCTCCACCCCACACATTTCTAGGTCAAGGATTACCTCTTCACTTTGTTTTCTTTTTATTCCCTAGAGTAAGGTGCTACTCAAAACTCTTTAAAACTATTTGATAACATGGGTGGAATGGGATAATCAGGATTCCATTACTTGTTGTTGTCTCGTGCAAGCGTAGACTTGGAAAAGTGTAGATGTGCATGCATAATAGACTTGCTTGGGGAAACAAAGGAGATAAGATAAAGACATCTTTTGAGGCCATTGTCAATCAGTTCTGCAACAGTCATTCCAAAGGAAGAAAGTGTCATAATGCCAGTTCTGCCATTAGACTTCCCATTTCTAAAATCTAGAAAATAAGGAGTGGCTCAGAAAGTTAAAGGGTAGCAAGAGTTGAGGAATGAAAGCAAACTACACACATGTACCTTTTTATCTTTCCTGAGCTCTCACAAGTTGGGCATTTTCTTCGTTGACAGACAGAAGAATGGCCTCAAAAGATATCTATATTCTAATCACCAGAATGTTAAATGGGTTGTTACCTGCAAAAGTGACATAAGGTTGGGGTGTGTGCCTGTGTGTGTGTGTGTGTGTGTGTGTGTGTGTGTGTGTGTGTGTGTGTGTGTGTGTGTGTGATGCCAATCCTGAAGCTTGAACTCAGGGTAGGGTCCTGG
>NW_012280211.1:0-1457 GCF_000151885.1 Dipodomys ordii
CGGCTTTTTTCTTTTTGCTGATGTGGTGCTGAGGAATCGAACCCAGGGCCTCATGCATGCAAGGCAAGTGCTCTACCACTGAGCCACCTTCCCAGCCCCGATACTGAAGAAGCCAGGTGCTGGTGGCTCACGCCTGTAATCCTAGCTACTCAGGAGGCTGAGATCTGAGGATCGCGGTTCAAAGCCAGCCTGGGCAGGAAAGTTCATGAGACTCTTATCTCCAATAAACCCACTAGAAAACCAGAAGTGGTGCTGTGGCTCAAGCGGTAGAGCGCTCACCTTGAGCTGAAGAGCACAAGGACAGTGCCCAAGCCAAGTTCAAGCCCCACAACCAACAAAAAAAAAAAAGGATACTGAGGAAAAAAAGCCACCAAGTCTGCTTAATGGGAGACTGGTAAGAAAATTAATAGCTTCATGGGATTCCTGTATATTACCACAAAATAATTTTGTAGCCACCTCATCAGTCAATAAATGTATTCAAATTCAATGTATAAAAATGAATACTGAAACCAAACTGTAGAAACATTTAATTAATTAATTAAGCTAGCTAGTCTTTTTTTTTTTTTTGGGGGGGGGGTCTCTCTGGGCCTGGGCGCTGTCCCTCAGCTCTTCAGCTCAAGGCTAGCACTCTAACACTTGAGCCACAGCACCATTTCTGGCTTTTTTCTTTTTGCTTATGTGGTGCTGAGGAATTGAACCCAGGGCCTCATGCATGCAAGACAAGCGCTCTACCACTGAGACACCTTCCCAGCCCCAAGACTAGCTAGCTTGAACTCAGGGCCCGAATACTGTCACTGAGCTGCTTTTTGCTCAAGGCTAGCACTCTACCACTCCAGCCACAGCTCTACTTCTGGCTGGAAGTATGAGTCTCACAGACTTTCCTGCCTTGCTGGTTTTTTTTTTTTAATTTTTGGTCAGTCATGGGGCTTGAACTCTGGGCCTGGGCGCTGTCCCTCAGCTTTTCAGCTCAAGGCTAGCGCTCTACCACTGGAGCCACAGCGCCACAGTGCTAAGGAGCCACCTTCCCAGCCCCTTGGCTGTTTGGACTGCAATTCCAGTCCTCAATCTTCTGAGTAGCTAGGATTACAGGTGTTGAGCCATCAACTCCTGGATTCCAATGTTGCAATGTTTGTAGTATCACTCAGTATTTTATTTCCCCATATGTGTACAAAGCAAACCAGAAGACCTGGCATGAGGCCAGCCTACACAAACACACACACAAAATGTACATGTAACTATATACATATATACATTTATATAGACGTAATACCTATACACACAGATTAGGTAACTAAGGAGGGAATGTATAGTGGGAGAAAAATGAAGGAGTGGGTAACAATGTTGGTCAAGAAATATACTCATAGCCGGGCGCTGGTGGCTCATGCCTGTAATCCTAGCTACTCAGGAGGCTGAGATCTGAGGATTGCGGTTCAAAGCCAGCCCGGGCAGGAGAGACC
>NW_012280212.1:0-5133 GCF_000151885.1 Dipodomys ordii
AAGAAAGAAAGAAAGAAAGAAAGAAAGAAAGAAAGAAAGAAAGAAAGAAAGAAAGAAAGAAAGAAAGAAAGAAAGAAAGAAAGAAAGAAAAGAAACCCACAAGCCCTACAAGTGCACTTAACTCGGCCAAGTCAGAACACTAGAACACCAAGTCAGCTATGATTACTCACTGTTTAAGCTTCGTGTATGTGTGTGTACCACCATTGTGATTTGAACTCAGAACTTCACACTCCTTTTTGGCTTTTTTTTGGCTCAAGGTTGGAGCTCTACCACATGAACCACAGCTCCACTTCAGCTTTTTGGTGGTTAACTCAAGAAAAGAGGCTTAGGGATTTGTCTGCCTGGGCTGGCTTGGTACTTCATCCTCACATCTCAGCCTCCTGAGGAGCAGGGTTACAGGCATGAGCCCCTAATGCTCAGGGAGGTTAAGTTTCTTGAGATGCCTATTGGAGGCACCTGAGCACACCCCAGGTAATTATGGCCCTCTGATGGTCATGGGCTATGTGAGCAGTAATATCTATTTATTAAGTTCCAGGCCCCAGCCCTGCTTCCAAGTGGGTTATTTAGAGTCATCAGGACTTGCTGGAGCAGGCCTGGGCTCATGCTATCACATCCCACGGCCAGGCCCGCCCCGCCACAACCTCTCCTCAGGGCAGCAATTTTGAGCAGAGCATGAACACTGACATGGTTTCCTGCTGAGTCTATCTGGCAGCCAGATAAACACACTCACCCTCCCCACAACAGGAGCCCCTGGGGAAAGGAGGACACAGTGCCCACTGACCCCTGAGATAAGCAATCTCTCTCCCAAACCTTCACCACCCACCCATTGGATTACTTCCAGTTGCAACCCAAACAGTGACCCTATCTGGAAGATGGCAATGTATTCTAGCCTGCCCATGGCTCCAGCTAGCTTACCGGGGCCCCATCACCCCTACAAGACACACCACCACAGGCCACCTAGGGAGCTCCTCCACAGCCTGGCTGGGAAAGACCTTGGAATGTTGTGAAGGGAAGCACACCAAGTTCTCTGGACCAAGGGTTGAAGAGTCCTTGCCTGAGTTCCCCACGTAAACTCCTTGCCGTCTCTGAGCCCCATGGCTTTTCAGCCATTCACTAGGGAAAGCCCTGATCACAAACATTTGGTCAACTTCACTGAAGAAAGTGGATGTTTCAGCTGGGCGCTGATGGCTCACGCCTGTAATCCTAGCTACTCAGAGGCTGAGATCTGAGGATCGGGGCTCCAAGTCAGCTCAGACATCCAAGTCCTGGAGACTCTTATCTCCAATAAACTACCAGAAAACCAGAAGTGACACTGTGGTTCAAAGTGGTAAAGCATTAGCCTGGAGCAAAATTAGTCCAGGAACAGTGCCCAGGTCCAGAGTTCAAGCCCCATAACCAGCCAAAAAAGAAAAAACAGAAGTGGATGTTGGGACCAGAGGCTACTAGAGGACAATGTAGCTCCTTGGTTCTCTGAAAGTGAACAACCTCTAGGTGAGATTGTCATACTTACAGGCCCAATATATGACCAACACTCAGCAAGAGCCTTTACTTAAGTTGTTTTGTTTTGTTTTTTGGTGCAAGTACTAGGGCTTGAACACAGGGCCTGGACACTATCTCTTAACTTTTTCACTCAAGGCTTTTTCACTGTTACTTGAGCCACACTTCTACCTTTACTTTTTGCTGGTGAATTGGAACTAAAGAGTCTGGCAAATTTTCCTGCCCGGGTTGGCTTTGAACTGTGATCCTCAGGATCTCAGCCTCTTGAGTAGCTAGGATGACAGGCTTGAGCAACCCCACCCAGCAACCACTCTCCCTTCTTAGCAGCAACAACTTTACAGATGGAGACGCCACGTGAGCCTCTCTTGGCTCCCTCAGGACCAGATCTACTCACATCCTTCTTCCTCAATCAAGTGAGCCGGGGCTACTTCTCATCAGATCCCTGCCTGATAAGAATTCAAGCCAAAACGGGGCTTGGAAGAGAGCAGGGTATGGGAGGCTGGCTTGGTCCCCCTACCTTGGCTCTGTGGCACGCCATTCCAGTAGCCATGCGGTCTTCACTGGCCAACCAGAGTGATCTCCGGGTGCATATGGATGAGACAGAGGCTTCCAGAAGGGATGAGGCAGGCCCTAGGAAGAGGTGTGAGTCTGACTCTACCGAGGCCTGCTACCAGGTTGAACGCCATTTTGTGTAACCTTTCCACCAGATGTGCACCATGTCCAGTGAGAGGAGATGACACAAAGGCTGGACAGATAAGGTCACGTGGCTCTGGGGATCAAGGAAGGAGACTTAGAAGACCCACCTACACCGGAAGTCAGGCAGCCTGGTTCTGGGGCTTGAGGTCCTACCCCTCCAAGCTGGAGTAATTAAAAGAGAGCTCTCCACAAGTTCCACTTAGGAGTATTAGTGACAACTGACCGGGGTGTGATCACTCCAGTATTCCTCCTGAACCAAAGCAGGCTTCAACATCCAAAGTGTCTACCCCCGGTCTCCTGCCCTAGCTGAGACCCAGCTTCTGTCAGCTCGGAGGTCAGCTGATACTGCCACGTTTCCTTCTCCAAAGCTCCTGGCCATCCAGTGCATACAGGACATTGTACTTGTCAATGCATACGATCCAAGCAGGAAGGTCTGTGAGACTTAAATTCCCTGCTGTTTGGTTGGTTGGTTGGTTGGTTTTAGTGCTGGTACTGAGGTTTGAACTCAGGGCCCAGGCACTTTCCCTTATCTTTTACCTTCAAGGCTAGTGCTCTACCACTTGAGCCACGGCTCCACTTCTGGCTTTTTGGTGGTTCATTGGATATCAGAGGTTCCTAGACTTTCCTGCCTGGGCTGCCTTTGAACTATGATCCTCAAATCTCAGCCTCCAGAGTGGCTAGGATTACAGACATGAACCACACAGTACTAGGCTTGACCCCTGACTTTGGCCAAAGGGAAAGGGAGAAGAGAAGCCTGGGTAGGTCTTCCCTCTCCCTTTCTGCTGTGGTAGAGCCTGCTAGAAGCAGCTGAGTCTGCTCCACAAAGGCCCACAGTGACCTTGGGTGCTGAGACATTGCCTTTCCCTTGGTCCTTGGTCCTTCCAGACTAATGGTGGCAGCAGCCTCCTGCTGAGCGCTGGGTCACCTCATATTTCCATGGTTGATTCTCAGTTCCTATATCACCTATGTAACCAAGCTCTCGCTATTAAATTCCCTCTGTGGGAAATCCTGAGGAATGGTGAATCTCTGTTTCCTGGGTCAGGCTCCAACCAACACAATCTGATTACACCATTACGCTTCTAGAAGGTGACATAAAGAATTAAAAGAGGAGCCGGGCACTGGTGGCTCATACCTGTAATCCTAGCTACTCAGGAGGCTGAGATCTAAGGATCATAGTTTGAAGCCAGCCCAGGCAAGAAAAGTCCATGAGATTCTTACCTCCAATAAACTACTCAGAAAAAGCCAGAAGTAGTGCGGTGGCTCAAGTGGTAGAGCGCTAGCCTTGAGCTGAAGAACTGAGAGAGAGCGCCCAGGCCCAGAGTTCAGGCCCACGACCGGACCCAAAAATAAAAAAAAAATAAAATAAAAAAACATTTGGGGGAGGGTGGTGGGTACCGGGATTGTGTCTTGAACACAGGGCTTCGCACTCTTGTTTAGCTTTGCACTCAAGGCTAGCGATCCACCACTTTGAGCTACAGCTTCACTTCTAGTTTTCCTTATGGTTAATTGGAGACAAAGAGTCTCACCGACTTTGCTGCACAGGCTGGCTGTGAATCCTCAGCTCTCAGCCTCCTGATTAGCTAGGATTACAGGCATGGGCCACCAGTGCTTGGGTCACATCCAGCTTTTTGCTGGTTAACTGGATTTGTCAGTCTCTTGGATTTGTCTGCCAGGGCTGGCTTGGAACCTTGATCCTCAGATCTCAGGCTCCTGAGTAGCTAAAACCACAGGCATAATTTCAGCCTGGTTCCATCTTGTGATTCTAAATAAGAACATTCACTTCTTTTGTGCCTCAGTTTACTCTTAGGGAGTGCTCTCTCTCTCTCAAAGGCTAATGTGGGAATCAAAAAGAACAGGACCACAGATGGGAACCATCAACTGAGCTGGTTCTCAAAACATAAGCCTCATCTGAGGACGGTGGGGGTGGGGGGTGGGGGGAGTCCAGACACTTGGAAAGCATTCTAGAAGCATAGACTGCTTGAGCATCTTCACTCACAAGCCAGGTCCATCCTCTTCCTCCCTGGGTCCTCCACAGTCCTGTCCAGGCTTCCCATGCATAAAGCTCTCCGCTGAGGAACTCTGGGGACCCTGATTACTCCCACCTGCCTCCCAGGGATGAGGAAGCCTCTAGCGTTGCCAGCCATCCACCTCGGCCTGCACTTTCGTTCTCTCCCAGCTCCTGATGCTCCTTTTCCTTAATTAGCTCACTGCGGTAGGAGAAAAACGCTGCCCCACCCTGGAAATGAGCAGCTGGGGCCTCAAATGTACTCTGTGGTTCGCCTAGGCTGCCAGGCTTTCCCCAGGCAGTCCCAGGCCTGGACCTGGGACTGAGGCAGGGCAGGAAGACCCTACTACTTAAAAATTCAGGTTTTTCAGCCAGGCACTGGTGGTGCACACCTGTAAGCCTAGCTACTTAGGAAGCTGAGATCTAAAGATCCCAGTTCCAAGCCGGCCCAAGCAAAAAAAATCTCCATGAGACTCTCAGCTCCTATTACCTCTCAAAAACAAACAAGCAAGCAAAAAACACTATCCACCACTGGAAGTGTGGCTCAAAGTGGTAGAACACTAGCCTTGATGAAAAATAAAAAGAGCTCTGAGACAGTACCCAGGTCCTGAATTCAAGCCCTATAACCAACAAAAAATAAATAAATAGATGTACGTTTCTCCTTCCCCACAGCCCACACTGGGAACTTGCCACAGTCCTGGAAACCTGCCGTGTGGCCGCAGTCAGCTGACCATTCTAAATCCCGCTAGCTCCTTCCTTTCTTCCTTCTCCTTTTACCTGCTCAGTGAAAATGGCACAAAGTCTTATTATCTCATCCCACACAAGATGAATAGAGAGAGGTCAAGCAGAACAATTAACTGCTTCCAAGGAAATCAAACACCAGTGTTCTTCTGAACAAGGGTCTTGAAGTTTACAAAGATTTCTTTTTTTTTTTT
>NW_012280213.1:0-2177 GCF_000151885.1 Dipodomys ordii
TCCCAAGTACCACATAAACAGAAAAAAAAAAAGCAAAGAAAGAAAGGGAAGGCTTGGAGTTAGTTGGAAAGAGGAACTTTATGCTTGGAGTTGAGATATTATTAAAAAAAAAAAAAAAGGTGCAGCCTGCTCTGGAGCGGCAGTTCACAAAGTGTCATGAGTGGACCCTAGAGTCATGACCTCTAGGAGTTTTTGTGTCTGTTAGGTCAAAACAACTTTCCAGAAATTGTGTTGACATTTGCACTGATTCTGGATAACACGATTAAAAACTGCTAGTAGCTGTGCATGAATTGAGGCACCAGTTTTCTGCTAATTGAATTAAACTATGTAGTTCATTTTAAAGCCATTTTAATTAAAAATGTCATCAGTGAAGCAATGAAATAATTGATTTTTGTCAAATCTTAACTCTTACACACATGCCTTAAAAAATATGGAATGCTTCATGAATTTGTGTGTCATCCTTGCGCAGGGGCCTTGCTAATCTTCTCTGTATTATTTGAATTTTAGTATATGTTCTGCTGAAGCGAGCACACATGCATGCCTTTTTAATATCTTTAATATTTTGTGCAAAAACTAAATTTTGGAAAACTTTTGTGAGCTCTAAAGCTTCCCAATACCTACTCTAAAATGATTTTTTTTTGGTTGCATATCAAATGTGTGAGCATTTGAAAGATGTTTATAATTAAGGGAACTGGGATTTTCCAAATAAATAATACGTGGATAATAGATGCATTCCAAGTGCGAGATAGATGAATGGACTTGAATGGAACAGTGGAAGACAATTTCAGTGGAATGAACTCAGACTGTTGGGTTTACATTTTAGTGTATGACAGAAAATATCCATAATTCTCTGAAAAGCTACTAAAATACTCTTTTCTAAAAACATATCAATGATTTATAAAATGGTATATAGCAATATATATGTATATATATATATTCTACATAAACAACAGGTCTTTGAAGCCCTTATTTAATTTTTTGTGCTGCTATTAGAGCTTGAACTCAGGTCCTACATGTTATCTCTTAGTTTTTTTTTTTTTTTTCTTCCCCCTAAAGGCTAGTACTCTTACCACTTGAGCCTCTGGCTCAAAAGTCTCTGGCTTTTTCTTGGTGAATTGGAGATTAGAGTCTCATATTTGTATACTTGGGCAGATTACTGAGTATCTAAAATTATAGATATAAGCCCCTGTCCTGGCAAGGGATCCTTCATTTTTAAGAATAGAAAGGTCCAGAGACAATGTGAACCACTGTTCTGTGGTGTGATAATGAGAATATGTGACTGAGGAAGGTTAGAGAATAATACCATTAAGACTGAAAAAGTCAAGAAATTGAGTTCAGGCTACTGAAAGGATTATTCTGGATATACAGATCTCTAAGGCTTAAGACAGTGATATTGTTGGAAAAAAGATAAGCTGGTATTTTGTTAAACTCTGTAAGTTATGAACTGTGGTATTAAATCATGGCTTAGGAACCCTTCAGAAATATGTGGATTTGCAAGATCATAATGTTTGACTAAGAAGTGTTGGTTATCCTACTAGTCTGCAATTTCCTGATATTCTAGTTGGGGTAAGGTTTTAGTAATAAAGAGATTTACCAATAATGAGGTTTATTTTATTTTTTGGCAGTTCTGGGACTTAAACTCAGGGCCTAGGTCCTGTCCCTGAGCTGCTTTTTGCTCAAGGCTAGCACTCTGCCACTTCAGCCACAGCACCACTTCTGGCTTTTTCTGTTTATGTGGTTCTGAGGAATTGAATCCAGAGCTTCATGGATGCTAGGCAAGCACTCTACCACTAAGCCACATTCCCAGTCCTAATGAGGTTTTAAAAATTACGTATTTCAGCACTGTTCACCATAGCCAAGGTATGGAATCAGCCCAGATGCCCCTCAATGGATGAATGGATCAAGAAAATATGGAATATATACACTGTGGAACTTTACTCATCCATTAGAAAGAATAATATTGTATCAATGTGTTTCTAGCGCATTTATAAGATTATCTCTTTGTTGCTTTGTATGTCCCTCCCCCACAGTATAACCCCTGCTTTCACTATATTGGATGTCAGTATAACTTGTGGAGGAGATGGGGGAAAAACCAGTTGTTTAAGGATACAGGTGGACCTGTTGCAACAATGAGAAGTACAAGTTGTCATGTCCAAAACGAGCTTTACAATGTCGGT
>NW_012280214.1:0-2232 GCF_000151885.1 Dipodomys ordii
GTAATGATTTCCAAGTTGAAGCCAGGTGCCGGTAGCTCAGGCCACCTGGATTACAGATCCTAGCTATTCAGGAGGCTGAGCACCAGAGGACTGCAATTTGAAGCCTGCCCAGACAGAAAAGACCAAGAAACTCAATCTCTAAAATAACTAGCAAAAGGCCAGGCTAGATAGGTGGCTCCGTGATAGATTTAGCAACAGCCGAGAAAGCAAGCCAAGCAAGCATGAGACCCTGAATTCATATTATCATCATGCTAGAAAAACAAAAATCCAAGCTGAAAAATAATTTTTTATAGATATCACTAAAAACAAGAGATTAAAGGCTAAGCCAAGAGGACAAAAGGTGTATACAGCCTTCTATGTGGAGGCAGAGCAGGCCCCAGCCCAGGGCACACACAACACACATGCAAACCTCACCCAGGCAGGCAGCAAGGGTGACAGCACCAGGTGGTCAGCATCAGCTGATGGCCCACCTCCAAACCCACCTCGACAGCTTCTGCAGAGACTTGTGCCCCATGGTCCCCCGTACCCCCACCCCCACCTCACCCATCACCAAGAAACAGCCTCCTTCATGCGGAGTTCTCCAGCTGCCGTCATAGGTGATCCAGGAGCACTGAGATATGAAAGCAGAGGAAGAGGACTGTGCAAAGGTTTAGAGACACAAACATATTCCAGTGTGGATGCACATATGCAGAATCACCTGTCCTGCTCTGCAACGAGTACTGCTGCAAAGAGCAGCACAGGAAGAAAGGGCAAGGGACGTCAGGGTCCCGAAAGTGGCTCCCGGTACTCAATATTACATGGGTAATGCAGAGTATACTAGTCTCATTTAAGAACATCTTAAGCCAAGTGATGAAAAATAGAAAACACCATTAAAGAACATTACTTACACATCTACACAGACTTGGGAAGAATGTTTTGTGATGCTCCAACAGCCATTTGTGGACAGAGAGATTCTAGAAGACACCCTTCCCTTTCCTCAAGGTATTGTCTCAATCTTTTGAAAGAGCACAGCTCATGTTCAAGTCAACTCAACTAGCCCATTTAAAGACAGGATTCTTGAATGTTTCCCAAGTGTCGCCTCTGGCTTTCTTTTCACATCGCTGCCTTCTTTGTTGGCTCTGCAGCTATGCATTCACCGCTCTATGTAAAATCCCCTTTTCATCTGGCGCTCTTTAAGATTTCATCTTCATCACCATTTTGATAAATTCACATTGATTTGTCACATCATTCAGTGTAATTTTATTTGGGTTCATCCTGTGTGGGCCTCTATGAATTCCTTAGCTATATATACTGATTGATGGTTTTAATAAATTTGACATCCCCAAGTTTGTTTTTTAATTATTTTTCCCCTAAGGCCTCAAAATAATTTGGCCCTAGATGATATAGTTCGGGAAAGATTCCCAATAGTTGAACAGTTTAACAAAACAAATACCATAATACTAAAGTGTTTATTTTGGTGGGGTAAAGGGAGGAGGGGGCAGACAGAGAGCAAGGGCAGCCTGTGCCACTGGCTCACACCTATAATCCTAGCTACTCAGGAGGCTGAGATCTGAGGATCTGGGTTTGAAGCCTGCCCAGGCAGTAAAGTCTGTGAACTCTAATCTCCAATAAACTACTCAGAAAAAGCCAAAAGTGGGGCTGTGGCTCAAGTGGTAGAGCACTAGCCTTGAGCAAAAGAAGCTCAGGGACAGCACCCAGGCCCAGAGTTCAAGCACTAGGACTGGGAAAAAAAAAAAAAAGATTAATTATTTCACAAAAAGGGAGGAAGGGGCTGGGGAAGGTGGCTCAGTGGTAGAGTGCTTGCCTTGCATGCCTGAGGCCATGGTTCAATTCCTCAGCACCACATAAACCTAAAAAGCCAGAAGTGGTGCTGTGGCTCAAGTGGTAGAGTGCTAGCCTTGAGCTGAAGAGCTCAGGGACAGCGCTCAGGCCCAGAGTTCAAGCCCCACAACCTACAAGAAAAAAAAAATTTTAAACAGTAAAAACTGTAATTTACCTCTGTGTATGAACTGCTAGAGCCTTGGCAAGACCAAGATCAGGTGATCTGTGATCATCAGGACAGCGCCGGTAAGCTGGGCATCCCACCAACACCTCCAACAGGCTACTCATCAAGTACATGCCGGGAAGCAAGACTTTAGAGGTGACTGAGGTGACAGCCCACCTAATTCAACCCCAATTTTATCATAAATCCACCCGATGGCTGAGCTCTACCACACACACACACACACACAC
>NW_012280215.1:0-5607 GCF_000151885.1 Dipodomys ordii
AGTCCCACTTTTTCACTTCCTAGTATTCCCAAAGTACAAGAGTGGAGGTGTTGGCCATTCAGGGTGAGCCACAGAGAGGCTGTAAGGTGCTTCCTTGAATGAAAAGCTGAAAATACCCTATGATTTTGAGAGACTATATATCTACATTGACTTCACTGCAGTCTACTCTAGCAACAATCTTATTATTAGCTATTTTTTGCTGTTGTTTTCTTTTTATGTACCAGTCCTGGGCTTAAATTCAGGGCCTGGGCACTGTCCTTAAGCATTTTTATTCAAGGCTAGCTAGCACTCTACCATTTGACCCATAACTTCACTTATGGCTTTTCCATAATGGCTTCTCCATAATTGGAGATAAGAGTCTCACAAACTTCCCTTCCCAGGCTGACTTCGAACTGCAAACCGTAGATCTCAGCTTCCTAAGTAGCTAGGATTACAGGCCTAAAATACTGGTGTCTAGCAGTGACTGTTATCTTCACGTGCTCAAAACAGCTACTAAAGCACCAATCATCATATTTTCATTCCAGCAAGTAGATGAAGACCAAGGGAAGATTAGCTGATCATCTGAGTCAGAATTTGTGAATGATATCCTGTATCTCCTTTGCCAGCTCCAGCTGCAAAAAGAGCTGTGATTTTAAGTTGCAGCTGACTGATTGATATCATCTGCAAATACTGGGCCTTGGGCATTTACCCAAATGATCACAAACAAGACCACACTAAAGCTACCAGCACAACTATGTTTATTGCAGCATTATTTACCATAGCTAAGATATGGAACCAACCCAGATGTTCCTCAGTAGATGAATGGATCAAGAAAATGTGGTATATATACACCATGGAATTCTATGTCTCCATCAGAAAGAATGACATTGCCCCATTTGTTAGGAAATCGAAAGACTTGGAAAAAAATATATTAAGTGAAGTGAGCTAGGCCCAAAGAAACATAGGTCCCATGGTTTCTCTTATTTGCAATAACTAGTATATGTCTGAGACAAGCAGAAAAGGTCAGATAAATTGATGTTAGGTTAAATGAATCCCCAAATAAGTATTCAAATGTTTTTTTCTCTCATGTGATTGTTTCTAACATATTTATAAGATGACATCTTTGTTGCTTTGTATGTCCCTCCCCCACGGTATAACCCCGGCTTTCATTGTATTTGATGTTGGTATAATTTGTGGAGGGGAAGGGCAAAAGCAAACCAGTTAAATAGGGATACAGGTGGACCCATTGCAACAATGAGATGTAGAAGATGTTATGTTGAGAATAAACTTTAAAACTTTGGCGCGGGGGCGACGGGGGCTTGCGGTGGGGGGGTGGCTCCAGTGGGGGAGGGTGAGATGGGAAGGGATGGGAAGGGGAAACAAAGGAGGAGGCAACAATGCTTGATAAGAAATGTATTCATTACCTTGCCCATGTAATTATAACCCCTCTGTACAGTATTTTCACAATAAAAAAATTAAAAAAAGAAGGCTCTGCCAGCAGTTTGGAACTTTTTTTTTTTTAATGCCAAAGGCCTTTTGGATATGTATAATATCATTCACAGACTTAGATTTATTTAATTTCTCTTTGAGAAAAGCTCCTAGATTTACTGAATTTATAGTTTCCCCTTTGGATTGCCTTGGGTGGGCCAGAGCAAACGATTTTGCTAGCCTCATATGGTCTATGGGCTGGATGTTTCTGATTCCTATTGGCATCTGTCTGCCTTTAAGGGTCAACCTACAAAGGCTCTGTGTATTTCCAATGGGCCATCATCCCTTCAGATAGATTTATCCAGAGCCTGGTTATCACCCTCACTGAGATTCTTTCTTCTCTTTGTTTTCTTAAGAGTTCAAGAATCTCCTCTCTCCTTTTAGCCTGTGTAAAGAAAAAAAAGTAGATGAGTTTTTTTCACTCCATAATAAAGCTTTGTACTTGTAGAAAGTTAAAAAAAATACTAGGCCCCTGTTCCTACAGATGAAGAAGAGGTTTGAAGTAGGTAAATAGTGATCCCTGCCTCTAAAACTTCTCAGAATTTGAATATGCTAATGTATATTGCTACTTTGTCCTTCCAAGGGTTTTAATATGCAAATTTGAATATGCTAATGTGTATTGCTACTTTGTCCTTCCAACTGAGCTGAGCTGCTGTCCTACTTCAAGTCTCCAGAATACGTTTTATTTGTTTAGCAATGATTGGGGAATCATCTCCAAAGGGGGATTTCTGCTTCTTACTGAAGCTATATACACAGTGTGACCTTACACCCAGATTGGTTTTCTTTTAAAAAATGGTACAAAATAATGGATTTTATTATGATATTTCCGCATAAGCATGCAAGTACTGTGATCTTATTCACTCTCTCATCCTGTTCCTTGTACACCTCCCCATCCTTCCTTCTGTGTAGGCCTTTTTGTTTGTATGTTTATTTTTATTTTATTTTATTTTACTTTTGGGTCCGGTCATGGGCCTGAACTCTGGGCCTGGGCATTGTCCCTCAGCTCTTCAGCTCAAGGCTAGTGCTCTACCACTTGAACCACAGTGCCACTTCCGGCTTTTTTTTCTGCTTATATGGTGTTAAGGAACTTGTTTTCCTTGACTTTCTGATGTCCAGTTCTATTCATTTTCTTGCAAATAATACTTTTATGGCTGAATAATGCTCCATTGTGCATATACACATACACTTATATAATATATGTAATTTTCTTCCTCCATTCATCTGTTGATGGACATTTGACTGGCTTCATAAATCTCTACTATAGTGCCACAGTAAACATGGGGTTCAAGCATCTCTACTGTATGCTGACTTAGGTTTCACTTGATATGTACTTCTGAGTGATATAACAGGGTCGGTAGTTCTATTTTTAGTTTATTGAGGAATTTCCATACTGATTTCCACAGAGGATCCACTAATTTACATTTCCAGTAACAGTGTATAGGGGTTCCATTTTTTCCTGCATTCTCACCAGCATTTACTATTTCCCTTTCCCCCCTATTTTTCTCCTTCCTTCCTTCTTTCCTTCCTTCCTTCCTCCCTCCCTTCCTTCTTTCTTTCCTTCCTTTCCTCCCTCCCTCCCTCTTCCTCCCCCTCTCTCCTTTCCTCCTTCCCTCCTTCCTTCCTTCCTTCCCTCCCTCCCTCCCTCTCTCTCTCTCTCTCTTTTTCTTTCTTTCTTCTGGTTCTGGGCTTGAACTTAGGACCAATAACTCTCCCTTAGCTTTTTCACTCAACCACATTGGAAGGCAACTTCATAATCTAGCTCTGAGTCTAGGACCACAGTTTGAAACTTGGGGAATCACACTGATTTAGCTTTACTTGAGCCCTGACAATTCCAAATCTTTAATTCTCCTTCCTTATTGTGCTGAGTAATCTATTGGCTCAGGTTTTTGCTTGCTCCTGAAGTACAATTAACTTTCAGCCCCAGACTCAGACTCAGGATGAGAGTTGAGATTGGTACAGGTCAAATCTGCCAGCAAACAGTCTTGTCTCTAGAGTACCCTATGTAAATTCAAGGTTCTTTGATGGCCTATTCCTGAGGGGTCAACCCTGACCAGCAGCTCCTCTTTCCTTATATTTCATAATCAAACTGGACTCATTTCTGTGCTGTCTATGGATGTGAAGGAAGAGCACCATGTCATTGTAAACTATCACTGTAAAGGTCATTGTTCTCATACCTGGTGGGACCAGTTGATATCACACAGGCAAGGTGGCCTTGCTGAGGTTGGGAATCATAGTAGTGATTCCTCTAGGCTCCCATACATAATGTCTGTGGGGGCCATGAGAGAGCCACATTGGTCAGAGTAAAGGGGAATTGGCAGAAACAGTTAACATGGGTGGCAATAAATCTTTGTATTGGAGAGACACATATGTTTACACTCATCTCAGCATTGTGCAATGTGTAAATGTATTACAATATTACATGATACCCCATGAATAGGTACAGTTTTTTCAATGTGTCTGTTGAAATACACTGAACTTAAAAACAATTTCTTTTTTATTTTTCTTTTTTGTTTTTTTTCTATTCTTATTTTTAAAAGTACACAATGATGAAGAGATTCTTTTTTGTTTTTTTTTGGGGGGGGTAGGGCCTGGTCGTGGGGCCTGAACTCTGGGCCTGGGCACTGTCTCTCAGCTCTTCAGCTCAAGGCTAGTGCTCTACCACTTGAGCCACAGCGCCACTTCTGGCTTTTTTTTTTTGCTTATGTGGTGCTGTGGAATCGAACCGAGGGCCTCATGCATGCAAGGCAAGCACTCTACCACTGAGCCACCTTCCCAGCCCCACTTAAAAACAATTTTATGTGAATGAAAAACACATATATAGTAGAAATTCTCATAATCCTGTTTCAATACTAAGTTCTCTGAATTATATTGTAAAAGCTGTATTGGTTCAAAATGTCAACAGGGAAAAGAACCTTCTAGGGCATTGTTTGGCTTTCACTTAATTCTTGGAAATTGTCCCATTTCAGATCATGTGTTTATCTGAAAACTCTCCTTTAACACCTATAATTAGGATTAGGGCTAAATTGACAAATAATAAATAGTATAATTAGAATTGTTCTGTACCTATACGGGAATTTACTTACCAATTTTGGCTAGTGTGGGAATGCTAATTGTATTATATCTGCAGGTAATTGTAAGGTAATTGCTAAGACCTGGACCTAAGTCGCATCCTGCTATGCTTGATCAACAAAAATGGACTTAACTATTAATGAGAAAATGCATCAATGAGAGCAATCCTTGGAAGAAGGAGTGCAGTAATTCTCACACAGGCTGAGCAATATAGTCTGGAGTGTCTTAGGGGTGTCTAGCCAATGCCATATGGTCTGCAGGTATTTGAGGGGTGCCTAACACTGTCACAATGTTGGCTGCCATATTCACAATCAGGACAAAGGATGGACAAGTCTAGTTGAAATGTATGTACATACATGTCTGTGTTGTAGGAAAGAACACCACAAACCTTATGGCTTAACACCATCCTTTAACATTTCTGGAGGCCACATGACCAAAGTCAAGGTCTGAGCAGATCAAGGTTCAGCAGAGTTGTGTTCCCTAAGGGCTTCATATGAGAGTCCTTCTCTGCCTCTCTTGGCTCTTGGGGACTGCTTTTTTGTTTTGGTGGTAATGTAGGCATTATGCCCACTGTTGGTCCTCAGCTTCACCCAGACCTGAGCTCCTCTCAGCCCTAGAGTTCCTTCCATACAGCTGGCTCCTCTCTCTGCCCAGAACCACATGAGCTCCCATCTACCTCACTTCCTACCCTGAAACCCTGCTGCTACCTTTATAGTGGAGAGTGCCATGTGCTCCCTCTCTGGAGGAAAAATTGCTCCTCTAATAAACTTGTTATAATCTTTCTCCTGTGCCTGCCTGCCTCCACGTGGTCCCCTGGGATGGCTGTGATGGATCCTTTCATTGGTGGCTCCATGGGGATAGGTTCTCCAGTGGATTTGCTCCCCCCTTCCACTTTGGATGGATGTCTGACAAGCTGCTTCAGGAGCTAGCCTGAGACCCTACACTCCTGTTGCCAGAGGACTACCAAGGTAAGTTTCTCCTGACTGACCATGAGAATCTTTTTCCGTGGATTGTCTTAATTATTTGTCACAGTAACAGACAGCTGACTCTCCAGGTGAAATGAGTTTCCTT
>NW_012280216.1:0-2499 GCF_000151885.1 Dipodomys ordii
CTAGCCTTGAGCTGAAGAGCTGAGGGACAGCGCCCAGGCCCAGAGTTCAAGCCCCACGACCGGACCCAAAAAAAAAAAAAAGATGCACTGTACTCATAAACTAACGATGAAATGAAATCCTTCATATAACTACTTAGAGATAATAAAAAATAAAGAAATAAAATTTTAAAAATAGACAATGTCCCTCCTTTTTTGTTCCTTGCACAAAGCAGCCTAATAATATTTTGCTATGTTTTGAAAGCTGCACAAGAAAAAAATTAAATATACAGGTTTATTTTCTTTCCAAGCACTTCATTAACAATTACTTGGAATTTACCATATTTTTTAATTTTAAAAGAAAGGAAAAGGTAGAATGACACTTTTTCCCGTCTGGCAGGAAACAAAAGTCTTCCTTCAGTTGAAGACCTATCAAAATATGCAAGCAAATGTCATGGAAACAGCAGCTCTCACCATAGTAACACCATTCCTGCTACAGAGGAAAACCACTCTAATTCATGTGTACTTCCAGAAAGGGTTTTAGACTAATTCCAATTTTCATTTTATGATCTATTCATATCAGTCATTATACCTGGCAGTAGTAAATGTTCAATAAAATATTAATATTTTACAAGAACATACTATTAAACCAACTATAAATTTACATGCAAACTAAAGCAAAAGACAAAAAAAGGTCAAGCTATCCTACTTTGAGAAAATCAAGACAGTGATAAAAATCACTAAGAAAACAATTTTATCACTTTTGTCTGAAAGTGCATACTCTAGAATCAAAAAAGAGACAACAAAATATTTTATTAAATACAACAAACATGGTAGATAAACAAAGTCAGTGTTCTAAAAACAAAAGTACTTCTAAGATTTGTAGCCTTAACCAATTATACAACTTAGCATATACAATTCTTTTTATTTCATAATGATTATTAATGGTGTAAAAAAATCTTCTCTAGAAACATAAGAGTCTCAAGCTGGGCGCCGGTGGCTCACGCCTGTAATCCTAGCTACTCAAGAGGCTGAGATCTGAGCATCATGGTTCAAAACCAGCCCGGGCAGGAAGGTCCGTGAGACTCTTATCTCCAATAAACCACTAGAAAAGCGAAAGTGGCACTGTGGCTCAAGCAGTAGAGAGCGCTTGCCTTGAGCTAAAGAGCTGAGGGACAGCTCTAGGCCCAGAGTTCAAGCCCCATGACCAAAAAAAAAAAAAGAGTCTCCAGATGAAAAAACAAAACCAAAGATGAGTTAAAATTAAAGTTTAACCTTAAAGTTTAAAATTAAAGAATTCAATATCACAAGTCTCAAATGCTACATAATTATCATTAAATCCCCTTACTAATGTTATTATCAACTTTCTAAATTAAATTCAATAATCTAATCACTATGAATGAAAGGTATACTACCTACAGTATATCAAAATGTCAAGTAATTTTAAATTAGTCATTGTTAGGTAATCAACTATAAAAATTAGCAATTCAAAATAATAAAACTGAAAATTGTAAAATAGAAATCTAATGAAAACCTACTTGATTTGTAATATAGAATGTTAATGAAATAGAAAATTTAATTTTTAAATGATTTATTTATTGAAGGCTTGAACTTTAACCATTAAAAAGAATAAAAGTTTATATTGAAATTAAATACAAAGAAAAAAAACTCAAAATAAGTATTTTTTTCAATTAAAGCTAACATTTCAAATTACGTAAAACATTATGCTGTAGATTAAATGTCTATGTCCCCCTAAAATCCATATAATAAAATCCTAACCTCAAAATGATGGTATTATAAGATGGGGCCTCTGTGATACTTAGGTAAGAGCAGAGCCCTCACTAAGATATTAAAGGCACTGGGTGCTGGTGGCTCAGGCCTGTAATCCTAGTTACTCAAGAGGCTGAGATCTGAGGACCATGGTTCAAAGCCAGCCAGAGCACAAAAGTCCATAAGACTCTTTTTTTTTTATTGTGAAAGTACCGTACAGAGGGGTTACAATTACATGAGCAAGATAATGAATACATTTCTTATCAAGCATTGTTACCTCCTTTTTTCCCCCTTCCTATCCCTTCCCATCTCCCCCTCCCGTCCCCCTCTACACCACCCCCTCCAGCCAAAGTTGTATAGTTCATTTTACAACACATCATCTTGTACATCTCATTGTTGCAATGGGTCCACCTGTATCCCTATTTAAACGATTTGTTTTTTTCCCTTCCCCTCCACAAATTAAACCAACATCAAATACAGTAAAAGCAGGGGTTATACTGTGGGGGAGGGACATACAAAGCAACAAAGAAATCATCTTACAAATATGTTAGAAACATCGCACGAAAGAAAAAACATTTGAATACTTATCTTGGGGTTCATTTCACCTAACATCAACTTCTCTGACCTTTTCTGCTTGTCTCAGACATATACTAGTTATTGCAAATAGGGAAACCATAGGACCTATGTTTCTTTGGGCCTGGCTTACTTCACTTAATAGAATTTTTTCCAGACTCTTATCTCCAATAAACCACT
>NW_012280217.1:0-1523 GCF_000151885.1 Dipodomys ordii
TTTTTTCTTTTTGCTTATGTGGTGCTGAGGAATCGAACCCAGGGCCTAATGCATGCAAGGCAAGCGCTCTACCACTGAGCCACCTTCCCAGCCCCGACTAGATTCCTTTTAAAGAAGCCTGCACACATGCTGGCAAGGACAAGTTCACTCAGGTTCCAGGTGAGTAGGTCTTGGCATAGGAGCAAAGGTCAGGAGGAGTCAAAGAGCACTGTGAGATATGAAGTTAAGGAAAAGATATAATTATAGAGCACCTACAGCAAGACAAGCTTTTTCAACATCCACCCCATTTAATTTCTTCTTCAGATTCATCGCTATGGCTGTGCTTCCATGGCCTTCCTGGTGTCAGGACTACACAGAATTTCAAGTATGGTCTCTGGATGAACACAGCTATTCAACTTGTGAGCTCAACTAGCTGGGTTTTATTTTCATGGAATATTTCTACTTTTTGCTACATATATTTATAAATTAATCATCATTTGCTTCTATTTGCTTTTTTTGTTCTTACCAATACTTAACTTTTTCTTCCAGAATGTAACATATCATAACTCAGAGCCCTTTGGAGTTTTCAGAGATGATTGCTTGAAAAGTTGAATCACTTTAGCAATGAAATAATTTTATTATATATGTATATATAATTTATTTATATATATATATATATATATTTTTTTTTTTTGTCAGTCATGGGGCTTGAACTCTGGGCCTGAGTGCTGTCCCTCAGCTCTTCAGCTCAAAGCTAGCACTCTACCACTTGAGCTCCAGTGCCAATTCTGCTTTTCTGGTGGTTTATTGGAGATAGGAGTCTCACGGTCTCTCCTGCCCAGGTTGGCTTTGAACCGCGATCCTCAGATCTCAGCCTCCTGAGTAGCTAGGATTACAGGCGTGAGCCACCAGCGCCTGACAGTTTTATTATATTTTTATTACTTTTAAGTACTTGTACCAAGGGGTTACCATTCAACAAGTCAGTTTATAAGTACACGGCATCTTGATCAACATTACCCTCTATTCATTGAAATGAAATACTTTTAGCCACCATATCTAATGGGCTTCCTCTATACTTGTTACCTCCCATGTGATCCTGGTCTTTTTGTTTTTCAGCCATTTTCTATGACAAACCTCTAGAAAACATTTGTTCCAACTATTTTCACAAATCTTCAATACACACAGGCTTGATGAAACTCCCAGGGCTCCGTGGTTGGCCCCGGGCTTTGCTGGCCCACTGACATGGCTGGCAAAGCACCACAAGCCACCTTCCAACGGCAGCTGGATAGAAAAGGCAACTGGGTGGAAAATACAGCATTATTTTTACTTACAGAAACTGCTGGAAGATGAGCAATGGGTATATGGAAGTAAATAGCATAGTAGAGGAATATCCTAATGTCCGTAAAGGCTAGGAAAACACTGGCATATCTACACAAAGCCAGATTATTTTCATAGATAGTATGTCAAACAAAACAGCAGATAGGGGGCTGGGAAGGTGGCTCAGTGGTAGAGCGCTTGCCTTGCATGCATGAGGCCCTGGGTTC
>NW_012280218.1:0-2642 GCF_000151885.1 Dipodomys ordii
GACCAAAAAAAAAAAAAAAAGGTATGTTAGAATAGGTTTAAACATAAGGTCTTTGCCAACATATATTATTTTAAATAAAGTGTTGTTTGGATTATCGGTAAAGTACTTGATTTTACAAGAGTAAATGGGATTTAGAGATATGAATTTGCTCAGCTTGCTCTTTCTTGGCTTGTGCTCTACCCCTTGAGCCATGCCTCCAGCCTGGAGTTTTGATATTTAGGTTGAAGATGTAGTCTTTTTCTTTTTGTCAGTTGTGGGACTTGAACTCAGGGCCTGGGTGCTGCCCCTGAGCTTTTTTGCTCAAGGCTAGTGCTCTACCACTTTGAGCCACAGTGCCACTTCTGGTTTGCTGGAGATAAGTCTCATGGAATTTCCTTCTTAAACTGGCTTCAAAGCATGATTCTGTGATCTTAGCCTCCTGACTAGCTAGGATTACAGGTGTGAGTCACCAATGTCTGGTTGAAGAGGTAGTCTTTAAGTCTTTTCTGCTTAGGTTGGCTTTGAATTGTAATCCTTGGGAATCTCAGCTTCCTGAGTAGCCAGGATTAGTCATGAGCTATTGGCACCTGGATTGATTTGCTTTGTGATAGTAGTGAGGCTTGAATTTCGCGCCTCACACTTGCTAGGCAGATTGCTTGATGGAAACTGCCAATCATGAATGCTAAGTCATGCCTCTAGCCCTTGATATGTCTTTTTGGTATTAGCACACATTTATTGCATTAATTGTCTAAGAGGGTTTTCAAGTATTTTCTGGCTGGCTGAATTCCTGCAGGTTGAGGCAATGGCTTGTAATCAGAAGTAGGGAGCAAAGGGGACTTTCTCCATGGTTGCTCTCTGTTTCCATACTATTCGTTGGCAGAGGCTTGTTCCTTTGGGGTTATGGCTCTTATTCACACAACTATCTTCTCTGTACCAGCTCTCAGCGTTTCACATCTGAAAGTGATAATGTTTCTTTCTGTCACTCATCTCTGGGACTCAACATCTTTGGTTGGTTTCTGTAATTCTACTTGTTTAATCCACAGAGACTCTTTGGTTCAAGTTTTAGTTGAAGCAATGATGTGCTAGTAAAGTAGTTAACAATTGGCTCTTGGAAATCCACCCCAAATTCCTTAGTTGTAGATTTGCCAGTTTCTCTGGGGGTAAATATTCTCACTGTGGCTCAACATTATGCCATTGAACAGACCTGGGCAAAGATGTTCAGTTGTTTCATACAGATAAAATGAATTTCCATCATCTCCAGATTGTACCTTGTAGCAAAATGTAGTAAAATAATGAGAGGAGGTGGGATATGAATATTTGTTACCTTTATTTTTAACATAATTTTCGTCATTATGAATTAATTTTTATTAGCTGTGTTTTACAGTCTATCTGCAAAACTCTTGAGAATTAAAAGTTGACTCTTGCTGCATGACTCGGACTCCTCATCATGCTAACGAGTTGAAACACTTGAGTGGAACTTTGATTTATTCTGGGACCATATCTGATGTAGGAAAGCAGAAATTAACCACGCAAGTTGTAGGTACGGCTGTGAAATGAGTGTTGGGGGTGAGGGTGGGGCTCAAGTATGAGTAACTGTAAGGGTGGGTGTTACCTGGGCAGAAAACACAGCTTCTGTGTGTGGATAGAGGTGTGGCCACTAACCAGTGTCTCAGCATCCCAACAGGAGGAACTCACGTCTTCTACCTTCTTTGGCAGCCCTGCCCCTGCACGGCTCTTGGCTATGGAAGCACACCATAACTACACAAAGAAAAAGAACTCTGATGGTAGATTTTCAAAGAGGGCTTTCTGTTTATATTAAATCAATTTTTCAAATGAACCTTGCTAAGTTCCTGGGATTTTGACGCCAAGGGTTTAAGTTTGAGTTTCTGGTCTCACTCATGTGGGTGTATCTGGAGAGGGAGTGGGGAGGGCCACTGAATTGGGAAATAGAGAGTGGAATCTTTTATTTGGAAAGGGTCAAAAGACACTGAGAAGGACTGAGAAGGCTTTGAACAGATAGGAGTAAGCTTTGTAACATAGTTTTTAAAAAACATTTATACAGTTCCCTTCTGAATTTTTTTAAAAATTTCATTTTTAATCTTTTTTTTAAGGGGGGGGGAGGTGCTGAACCTGTGGCTTGAACTCAGAGCCTGGGTATTATCCCTGAGCTTGTTTTGCTCCAGGCTTGTACTCTACCATTTGAGCCACAGCTCTACTTCTGGCTTTTTGTGGTTAATTGGAGATAAGGGTTTTCAATGAGACTCTGGCTTTGAACTGTGATTGTTAGATCTCAGCCTCTCGAGAAGCTAGTATTATTGGCATGAGCCACTGGTACCTGGCATAATTTTACATCTTTAAGTAGTGGTACAAAGAGGCTGCCATTTGATAAAGTAGTATATGAATACAATGAATCTTGATCAGTGCCACCCATTTCATCATTCTCCTCCATCCCTTGAACCCTTCTCCTTCCCTCAATTTTCTTAATTTTGTAGAATATGCATTGAATTTTATGATTGAATTTTTTAAAATTTCTATACTTATTCTGAAAGTGTAAGGCTTATCAGTTCTTTTGCCACATTTATTTTTTTATTTTTTGGGTCCGGTCGTGGGGCCTGAACTCTGGGCCTGGGCGCTGTCCCTCAGCTCTTCAGCTCAAGGCTAGC
>NW_012280219.1:0-1357 GCF_000151885.1 Dipodomys ordii
GCGCGCAGCGGGCATGCGCACGGGGGGCAGGCGCGCGGCGGGCAGGCGCTGCACCCCAGCCACAGGGTCGGCAGGAATTGTGCGCACACAGGTCACAAGGAGGCCCCTCGGGCTCTGGCCTACGGCCTGGAAGAGGACTGGCCGCAGTGACCACACCCACTTGAGGGCTGGGGTGCCCCGCCAGCAGGAACAGGGATCTGGGTGTGTTCTGAGCCAGGGGCTGCGCCGGGCGGTCTACTACTTGCTTTAGCAGGTCACGTGTGAACACACACACAACACACGACACACGACACAGAGCCCGCCACATGGAATTCTACTCAGCACCGAAAAGGAACTACGAACACAGAGCCCATCACAGACCCACCTCAAATCAACATGCACAGGACAGACGGCAGACAAATAAGGGGGTGGGGGGGCGCTGGACACAGTGTACGACTACAGAATTCTAAGAAAGCAGCTCGCCAGGGCTCACGCCTGTCATCCTCGCTACTCAGGAGGCTGAAGACCTCAGTTCAAAGCCAGCCTGGGCAGGAAAGTCCGTGAGACTCTTATCTCCAATAAACCACCAGAAAACCGGAAGTGGCTCAAGTGGTGGAGCGCCCACCTGGAGCTGAAGAGCGCAGGGACAGCGCCAGGCCCAGAGCTTGAGCCCCACAACTGACCAAAAAAAAAGGCAACCCCAACTAACGTGCAGCCACCACGCAGTTGTCTGTGGGCAGGGGTGGGGAAGGGAGAAGGATCGTGAAGGGTGAGAGGAAGGTTCTAGAAGGATAGGTGGCTATGCGCATTTACCTCAACCAGTACCTGCCACAGGCTTCCTGCAGAGGTCACAACTGACCAAACGTGCATTTGAAATGTGCCATGTTAGTTATGTGCCAATCCTACCTTAAAATTCTTTTAAAGAGAGTAGAGGAAGTTTCTTTGTGAGGGGAAGAGCTCTCCTCAGCCCAGCCCTCACGTCCCTCACGTGGGGGGAGCCCAGCCCCCGGGGGGGGGGGTGGGAGTCCAGTGCTGCTTCATCTACCTCAGTCCCCGGGGCTAAATAAGGACTGAAGAGGAAACTCAAGGCCCTCCTGCCAGCCCCAATAGGCACTGGTTTCTCTTTCTGGAACCTTCTGCTCACATCATGCGTGCATGCCACCTGTAGGTCTGCTCCCTGGTTCAGAGCCTCTACCCAAAGGGGCTGCAGCAACCAGCATGAGCTGAGAGCCGGCGCCCTCACCCCCACAGGCTCCCACACGCCACGGGAAACCCACGAGCCACCTCCCGGCAAAAGCCGGACACACACCTGCACCGAGCCCGCCAGACAGCACTGCGCTCTCCCCCACAGCACCGACCCCACAGCACCGACCCCACA
>NW_012280220.1:0-1178 GCF_000151885.1 Dipodomys ordii
GCCTGAACTCTGGGCCTGGGTGCTGTCCCTCAGCTCTTCAGCTCAAGGCTAGCACTCTACCACTTGAGCCACAGCGCCACTTCTGGATTTTTCTTTTTGCTTTTGTGGTGCTGAGGACTCGAACCTAGGCCTCAGGCATGCAAGGCAAGCGCTCTACCACTGAGCCACCTTCCCAGTCCTGCTCTGTCCTTTTGAGCCACAGCTCCCTTTCTGGATGTTTGGTAGTTAACTGGGGATAAGAGTCTCACGGAGTTTCCTACCCCAACTGGCTTCAAACCAAGATTAGGAGGTCGGCTGCTGTGTGCAGACTCATCTTGAGCTCCGGCTCCCGTGGAGGAATCCAGAGTCCAGGACTCAGCTGGTATTGTGGTGGTTCAAAGGAGGCCAGGCTTGAAAATTCTGGTTCTAAAGTCAGTGAAGTGAACTCCGGGGAGAGGAAGAGGGAAAGATAGAGGTAGGGTTTTCCAGTCAGACAGGAGAAGTGAGACTCGAATAAACCATAGTCAATAGTTTGATTGATTGGTATGTATCAAGTACTCATTCTTACAATAATCTAGTCAATTGTGATATTATTCCTATTTTGTAGCTGAGAAACTGAGGCTCACAAAAGTAAACTAACTTGCCCAAGGTCTCATAGATGGAACCTTCTAGAGACCACATCGGGAGGCAGGGCCAGCCTTGGAATAGCTGAGATCTGAGGATCATGCTTCAAAGCCAGCCGGGGCAGGAATGTCCACGAGACTCTCCAATAATAGAAGTATGTAAGGCTGGCATTTGGTGAACAGTTGGAACAAGATGTTTTTGTTTGTAAGTCTGCACAATAAGCTTTCTGTTCTGGCTTCCACTCAGGTAGCCCTTTCAAGAAGCTGACAGAAAGTTGAGCACTGGTGGCTCATGCCCGAAATACTAGCTACTCAGGAGGATGAGCTCTGAGGATCGCAGTTTGAAGCCAGCCCTGGCAGGAAAGTCTGAGAGAGTTATTTCCAATTAACCACCAGAAAACCAGAAGTGGTGCTGTGGCCCTGAGTGGTAGAGTGCTAGTCTTGAGCAAAAGAGCTCAGGGACAGGGCCTGGCCCCTGAGTTAAAGCTTTATTACAGAAGAAGAAGAAGAAGAAGAAGGAGAAGGAGAAGGAGAAGAAGAAGGAGAAGAAAGAGAAGAAGAAGAAGAAGAAGAAGA
>NW_012280221.1:0-2649 GCF_000151885.1 Dipodomys ordii
CCAACCCTTTGTCTCCCCCGCGCCTTTCTTTCTCCGGCTCCCCTGCGCCCCGGGCGCACGCTTGTGCTCACCCGAGCTTCACTCCTGCGTGCGCTCTGGGACGAGCTTCCGGTGGGGCCCAGATTCGGGGGCCGTGGCAGGAGGGTGTCTGGTCCCCGACGCAGCCCGCGGGGGCGCGGACCCACAGCGGGAGGCCGCGGGTAGGAGGCTGGACGTGCCACTTCCCACCCGGGCCAGGCAGGAAGTGCGCCCCGGCGCTTCTGCCCCTGGGGGCTCTTTGGGGCTCACCTGGCAGAGACGGCCTCGCCCTGGAGGAATGATCCCAGCCGAGGACCCGAAGGAAGTGATTCTCGATCTTTGTTCCAGGAGGGAGGGAATGAAGGTCCCAGCCCCAACTGTGAGGAAAAAGCTCTTTTCTAACAAAGTACAGTCAGTTTGCTTCCTTTCTGTGCATCTTGAGAGAATGGTTTTCATCCAGGGTCTGCTTTGGCCAGGTGGCTTAGTCCTTGTTAAGCACATTTTAGTTACCTGTAGCCTTTTCCTGAGCACTTCGATTGTTGTTAGAAGGTCTTTGAATTCTAATTGCATAATTAATTAAGGCATATCCTCTTGCAGATTGTGTGTGAACAGAGGGCTGGGTTAGGGATAAAAAGGGAGCAGCCTGACTGTGGTGTTGGGTGTTTGCTTGTCAGAATTTTGGCTGGTGGCACACCCTTCTGCAGAACTAAAATTTGTCTTGCCAAGTTCCTTTCACGTTGGTGTCCTTATTCCTACCTGGCACCCCAACATCCCAAGCCATTTCGAACACAATTCTCAAAGGCCAAAGAAAGCAAATAAACCATTCCTTCTTCCTCAAAGGGTTGGTTGGAAACAAGTGTATGTAGGGAGGGTTGCCTTCCACGAGCAAAGACCAGGCTCTCTACGCAAAGCCAGCCCTGGGGGTAGGGACAGATGGCACTCACTGTTCAATGTGGTGGCAGAACAATCTCAAACACAGTCAAGTCTCATTTCAGGGAAAGAGGCATGTTTGCTCTAGGGAGAGGTGCCAGACAGGTGGAAGATGCCCAAAGCAAGGTAGAAATGTAATTAACAGGTATGTTAGGGTGGTTTGTGGGTGAGTGACTATGTCTATGGCCTGAATCAGGTATGTTAGGGTGGTTTGTGGGTGAGTGACTATGTCTATGTTCTGAGTCTTGAACTCAGAGTTTAGGCTCTGTTCTTTAGGGCTTGAGGCTAGTGCTCTATGACTTGAGTCACAACTCCCATTTCTGGCTTTTGTCTGGTTGATTGGAGATGAGTCCATCCTGCACTTTTTTTTTTTTTGGCCAGGGCTGGCTTCTAATTGCCATCCTCAGATCTCAGCCTCCTGAGTAACTGGGATTACAGGCGTGAGTCACCAGTGCCTGGCTTGCTAGTTTGTTTGTTTCATTTTGTTTTTGTTTTCTTGCGTGATTAGTTTCATTTTTGTTGTTGCTGAGATACGGTCTTGTTATATGTTGCCTAGGCTGGCCTGGGGCTGGTGATCCTCCTCTTTCAGCACCTGGAGTGCTGAAATTATAGATATGAAACAGCAGGCCCAGTTGGTACTTCATTTTTAACATTTAGGGTGCTCCGGGAAGAGCATTCTCCACAGTAGGAAAGAGCTACTTGAAGGCTTTCAGTTGATGAGTGCTCCCTCTGTGGTACCATCCATGGTCTTCATGATGGAGAAGCTAGGGCTTCTGAATTGGGAGCTGCCATGTCTCAAGTGCTAGCTCTGCCTGCCCACTTGGTGTCTATTGGATCCTCAACCATTTAGGCTAAGTTTAACAGTGATGACATTTTAGCTGAGAGAAGCTTAAACACTTTGCTCTAGCTAAAGTGGTGTGAATGAGCAATCAGTTAGTTGAGATTTGAATTGGAGTCTGTCAGACAGCAAGGCCACCAAAGTACTTTATAGGACAGAGATGCCCCGATTCCCATCAGTGGGTCTAGTGACCCACACAAGGCTGAGACTTGCCCACAGATTACAGCCATGCTGTAAATAGACATGGGAAATCCTTCTAACTGCTAAACCTGAGGTTTCACCAAGAATCCAAGTGGTATACACTCTAACTAAGCTCCCACTGACAGAAAGCCAGGCCAGTATCTTAAGCCAGAGCAAAACTTGTATGGAAAAGGCTATCTTCAGTCCTCAGGCTCTGGTTCCTCAGGCCTGTAATCCTACGTACTCAGGAGGCTGAGATGTGAAGCTCATAGTTCTAAGCAAATGGAGGCAGACAAATCTGAGAGACTCATCTTCCAGCAAAAAGTTGGAAGTAGAGATTCTACCTCTAGTGGCTCAAATGTAGAGCCCCAGCCTTGAGTAGAAACAGCCTAGCACCAGCTCAAGGCCCTGAGTTTAAGCATACCAGCACCAAAAAAAAAAAAAAAAAAGAAAAAGAAAAGAAAAAGAAATTATTTTGATTTATTCTTTATAGAGTTATAAATTCTCAAATCCTGAAGGATGAGCTTCAGTTTGTAAAATATTAAAACAATCCTGCATTCATACTCTTTCTGCTTCCTTTCCCTTGCTTTTTGTTAGCTTTCTGAGTTGTATGTGAATTCATTTATTTTTATTGCTAGGTATTTACCTCTATAATTTTTCTTTTTCTTTTTTTTGGGGGGGGG
>NW_012280222.1:0-1194 GCF_000151885.1 Dipodomys ordii
CCCATTTGTTAGGAAATGGAAAGACTTGGAAAAATTATGTTAAGTGAAGTAAGCCAGGCCCAAAGAGACATAGGTCCCCTGGTTTCCCTTAACTGCAAAAACTAGTCTAGGACAAGCAGAAAAGGTCAAAAGCTATGTATATATGACCATACAAGATGATATTAAGTGAAATTAACTCCAAGATTGGGACATAAGTAGTTTTTTCTTTCTTGCTATTGTTTTTAATGTACTTATAATATACTATGTGATTTTTTTGTTTCTTTTGTATGTTCTTCCCCCTGTTTTCTCTATATTTGACCCAGTGCCCTGCATCTTGTACATACAGCTTTAGAACTTGGGGATGGGAAGGGAAATATCAAAATGCTGAAATAAGGATACAATTTGACCCATTGTAACAATGAGATGTACAAGACACTATGTTGAAAATGAACTTTACAATTTTGGGTGAGGAAGGGAGGAGTTGGGAAGGTGGTGAGGAAAGAAATGGTAGGGGGAAAACAAAGGAGGAGGTAACAAGGCTAGATAGGAAATGGACTCATTACCTTACTCAGGTAACTGTAACCACTCTGTACAGTATTTTTACAATAAAAAATACATAGAAAAGAAAAAAGAATGATGTTCTGTAAGAGAATATACACTATAAAAGGTGAGGGGAGAACCAAGTAATACAGAATCTTCTTTCATGGGAACGCTCTTTCTTCAATCATCCAAATTCTTATAGGCCTTTTTAGGACTCGCCTTTCTGCCCAGCCTCTTCTCCTTCCAGTGGGCATGTGCAAGGTGCAGGCTTATACTTCCAGGACCATCAGAAAGAAGGCAAAGAGGGACCAAGGTGTCTGATGTCAATTTTGTACCGTTGGACACATGGCTTTAAGAAGACCGCCATTGGGCTGGGAAGGTGGCTCAGTGGTAGAGTGCTTGCCTTGCTGCCTGAGGCCCTGGGTTCGATTCCTCAGCACCACATAAGCAAAAAGAAAAAAGCTGGAAGTGGCGCTGTGGCTCAAGTGGTAGAGCGCTAGCCTTGAGCTAAAGAGCTGAGGGACAGCGCCCAGGCCCAGAGTTCAGGCCCCACGACTGGACCCAAAAAAAAAAAAAAAAGAAGACCACCATTGGGGAAAAACCATACATGCTCAGGCTGCTTAAAGTTCAGCACTGTATTATGGATGCCTGATTTCTTTTCCCCTATCAAAAGCC
>NW_012280223.1:0-2621 GCF_000151885.1 Dipodomys ordii
CTTTGTCAGTCATGGGCTTGAACTGAGGAGCTGAGTGTATTGTCTCTGAGCTCTTGTGCTCAAGGCTAGTGCTCTACCATTTTGAGCCACAGTGCCACTGGGTTTCTTTAGTGGTTAATTGGAAGTAAGAGTCCCATGGTGACTTTTCTGCCTGGGCTGGCTTTGGACTGCAATCCTCAGATCTTAGCCTCCTGAGTAGCTAGGATTATAGGCCTGAGCCACCAACACTTGGCCCTTTCTTTCTTTTTAAGCTCAGGAATTTGGCTATAGTTACAGAGCCAGCTAACACAATCTCAAGGGCATTGTTTAAGAGAAAGAAACTACTTTCAAAAGGCTATTAGATGGCAAAGGAAACACTAAAGGGTCAGAAGGAAGAACCATAAATGCTAGGGGCATGGGAGTGGGAAAGGTGGAACACAAAGGTGCGGGAGAATTTGGGGAGGCAATAGGATTGTTCTGTGTCTCCGTTATGGTGATACCATGTCTCCGTTATGATGATACCAGCATGAGTGTATATGTTTTCAAAATTAACAGAACGGAATCCTGAAAAGAATCAATTTTACTTTATAGAAGTTGCACCTCGATAAATCTATGTTCTTTTGTTTGCTTTTGTTTCTTTTAAATAATGGAAATAAGTACAAGGTGCAGACATGACGTCTCCCTCAGGCTACCCACCAAAACATGTGAGCCATGCAGGCTCAACCCTGCAGGTTCACATCACAGCTCTGGCAGCTCTGGCTTGTGAAGGCTCATCAAGGTTCTGTACAATCCAAGCTTATTTGTTCTTGAACTTTCTCCCTTCATTGCTAAGGCTCTCTGCCCATTTCTCACTGCTTGGACCAAATTCCTTGGGGTTATAACTCTACTGAGTATGATTGGGAGAGCACCACAGCTACCTCACAACCAGCATGACCACCCACATCTACTGAGACAAAGGCAATGCCCGATCCTGTGCTTCAGAATTCCAACAGTTAACAAGGAGCCTGAGGGGCAGCCATTTTCATCCATCAACAGCATGTACTTAGCTGCTTTTTACTGCAAGACAGCAAATAAGCTGCAAACACACCACAGAGCAATGACTTACAAATCAAATGGATGTGACATGTGACCTATGGACAAAGGGATGAGTGTTCCCTCCCTCACACAAGGGACAGAAGTGCTGGGGCTGAAAAGTTGTAATTGAACTAAAAAGTGAGAAATGAAAGAATATGGCCATAGTGCCCATCAATCTCCTTAAAGTTGCCAGGGGGTTGGGCCCAGCCAGGGCCTTCATTTCTATGGAAACCACAAAAGCCGTTTGTACAAAAGGAAAGGAAACCAGCGAAACAAATGGATTGTTTCTGTCTGAGTAAGACTGAATTCCAAGGTCAGTCAGTTGAAAGGCTTGGGAGGCTTCAAGGCCGGGAAGGCAAAGCCAGGTTACCCAGCACCTCTGCCCAACTTCTTTTGTTCTGATGGTTGCTTAGGAAATCCAAAGAGGCCTGTAAGGCTAGGTATAACAAATGCCCAGGAGCCAGGTGCAGGTGGCTCACCCTTGTAAGCCGACTTATTCAGGAGGCTGAGATCTAAGGATCTTGGTTCAAAGCACTGGTCTTGAATGGAAAAAGTAAAGCAAGAACACAAGGACTTGAGTCCAAACACCAATATTGGCATAAAATAAAAGAAGAAAGGTATGGAGAACAGCAGGGTCACCAAGCACATGCCTCCTGACACCCAGTAGTTTGGATACTGTCCCTCCTGTGCAATCACAAATGTGCCATGCACTTATCTCTACAGTAATACAAGCTGCTCTGTTCAAATAGCCTGCTTCCTTGCTGTTCCATAACCAAATTATTCATTAAAAATATTGGTACATAGAAGTCATTACTGTATTATCAGGCCCTTGTGCATAGCTCAGAATTTTATTAATCATCATCATCATCATCATTTTTAAGTAACTGTACAAAAGAGATACAATTTAACATGCCAGTTTATAAGTACAATGCATATTGGTTGAGATCACCCCTCTCATCATTCTTTCCCATTCCTCCCAACCTCACCCCTCTCCTCAATTTTCCTAGTTTCATAGGACATGCACTGATCATTTTGATTGCAAACCCTCTCCCCAACTTCCTCTCTTCATTTGTCTGCCCACTCTTCCTGTCCTTCCCTTTCTCTGCTTCCTGGACTCATTTTGTTGTACTACGAGTTCATTTTTCTAATGAGGTACACCATTTGAATTCTCTCAGGGCTCAGTCTTATTACTTGTACAACAGGTAATGTTAACCCTTATATAATAACAGTCATCAACACCCATTGTGCCCACAGTTTGTCAGGTATGCACCAATACCTTCTTAAATTTTCAGCTTATATTGAACTAATTTGTAGATAAGGAAGCTGAGGCACAATAAGTTTGAAATGCTTGCCCATGGCCATACTGCTAGTAAAATGCAGAGCTAAGATTTGAGCAGGCTGTTTGCTTTAGTTTATGTTCTTAATCCTATAATAATATGATCATAATGGCCTATTGAGAAAATGGCTTGCCAGGGCTCTGTCCTTATCCTTTTCTCTCTGAATTTTTTTTTGCCTCAGTCCACTAATATCCTGTTTCCTATATTCCATATCTACAGGTGATTTCTTTT
>NW_012280224.1:0-3737 GCF_000151885.1 Dipodomys ordii
CTAGCGTTGTACCACTTGAGCTACTTCTAGCTTTTTCTGCTTATGTGGTGCTGAGGAATCGAACCCAGGGCCTCATGCATGCAAGGCAAGCACTCTACCACTGAGCCACCTTCCCAGCCCCCAATAAACATACTTTCTTAAGTGGAAAAAAAACTGGGTACTCATTTAAGAAAAGCAAAAGATTTCATTGTTTTGCAGCATAAAACAAAAAATAAACCAAAAACATCTTGATCAAGAAAATGTCATCTCATGTTCAGTGAGAACAATATTTCCTTTCTAAATCAGAAAGTATCATAAAAGCAGAATAGTAATCTCCACAGTGTTCAAGAGATGACTTACTTGCTAGGCATGTAGTAGAAGATGAAAACCCACAGGGTGGGGGGGGAGCGTGAAGAAGGGTTCATCTAGCAACACAAAAGTGTCACTTGGTAGTCAGAGTCTCGTCAGACTTCTACCTGACACTCACATGCATGACTGTGTGTCTTCAACACAACTCAAGAGTCCTCAGTAAAGGGTAAATGTGAATGTCTGCCCTTCACCACATTACATGAGCATTTCTGCCAGACCATTCAGCCCAGGGATAGAGTGCTCACAGGAGCTGTCTCTGCAGCTCCCATGCTGCCCAGAGCCATCTCCTGGCCAACCACACCAACGAGTTCCCTTCACTCACTTAAGCCCTTCATTCCCATGCATAATGTGCTCAGGTGAGTTAGTAACCATCAGCACCACAGCCAGAAGCCTGGGAGAGTCATGTGGGTAGAGGATTTCCTACTGTGTTCCCCGGGGGGCCTTCCTACAGCCTAATCTGGGGAGACCCAAGCCCCTTATCCAGCATGAACAAACACCCTTTCTGTTTCATATTCTGAGTCTCAGCAAAAACACATCTATTTGCATGTGCGTGCATGCACTCATACACACACAAGCACACTTTTTCTTCTTCTAGTTCTCTAATATTAATTTTTTCTAACGCTTCTTGGTTGGTCTTCTCATGCAATGGTTCAGATTTAAATGCAAATAAAAACAGTACGCATATGTGTGTGAGCTTGCATGTATATAATTTTAAATACATGTATGTTTATTTTAGATACATGTATGTTTATAAACATATAGAAATGTGCATTTCACATTTTAATTAATTTTTAAAATTATGACGAATGTATCCTTGGAGTCAAATAATTTTTAACTATTTGTCTGCCTCGCTTCTTCCCTTCTGGAGACAAGGACACCCAGGTCTGGAGAAGCAACTTTATCTAGATGTATTATTAGTCAAAGGAAGAGCCAAGAGCAGAATTGCTGGCAATGCCCTGTGGGGCCAGTCCTGGCCTCCAGGCTGCATGGCCTGTCTCCTCCACCTGTGCTGTACAGGACTTTGGGCAAGACAGACAGGCAGACACAGTAGCACAGTGATCTGTGGTGCTGGCTAAGCAGGTGTCTGCCTTGTTTCCAAACTGGAGAAACCACTCAGCATGACTTATGGCACATCCATGTCCTCCAGCAAGAGAGACTGGGCAGTGAGGTGAGGGGCAGCGTCGGTTCTTTGTTAGTAAACTGCTAGCTGGTACCTGGAGTAAATGCTTGCTGTCCTCATGCCGTTTCCTCGCATCTTCGGATTGTGTCTGGTAGTTCTCAAATAACCTCTGGGCCATGTTTCTCAGAGCTGCTGCTCCTGCCTCTCTGGAGGCTTCCAGCTAGGGAAAAAGGTCACTCTGCTTGTTTGACATTTCCAATAAAGAGCGTGTAAAGCAGAACAATTGGATGGTCCATTTCTTTTCTTTTCTTTTTTTTAAAGAGAGTCCATTTTGGTACAATTTGTTATTTATCAGAAGAAAGGTGAAAAAAATGAGAGAGCCTTTATTTTGTGGGACAGGGAATGTAGGAATATCTGTGTGGGCTAAGCCAAAGCTCTGTGAACACAGGTGCCTTGCAAGGATGGACCACATCTTTCAGAGAACTCCACAGCGCCCCCATCCACTTACCCACGCATGTGCAAGCCTTTGATCATTATTGTTCACCTCATTGCTAACAGGAGGGACAAGTTTGGAGATGTAAGAGTAATAATGTTCAAGTGTCCTTAAAACACTCAAAGATTTAACCTGAGGAAATAATCAAGGATGGCTGCAAAGACAGTCATTGCATGGCTTCATAGAAAATAATACCGTACAAGGAAGATAGGAAGCGTCCAACAATAGATAAGTTTGACTATTAAAAGCTATAATTAATATTAATGAAATATGCAAATGCATTTCAATTTTTATTATTTTAAAGAAGCTAAGTATGTAATATAACACTGTTAACTAGAGGCATAAGGAGCTCCAGGGCCTCTAGATCTTACTCATCTTAAGGAAGATGAGTAAGAATGTTGAACAATATGTTGGAAATGATCTGTACAACTTGGAGAGTGGAGGGTGGGCGGACGAGGGAAAGTAGGAGAAAATGAGGGAAGGGGTAACAAGTTACTTATGTAACTGCAACTGCGCTGCACATCACTTTGACAATAAAAAAACAAAAAATTTAAAAACCTGCTGAGCGAACTTCTGTAAGATTTCTTCAATAACAAAAATCATCTCCAAAATGTAAATGTGAGGCTTATATTGTGAAATATGAAACCATATCCCGACATGCGTGGACACACAGGTTGGCCTACATGTGTGTGTAGATGTCTTAGCTTCTGCCCATCCATCAACTTATCTCAATAAGTAGAAAGACAAAACTTTCCTCGAGTTATTCTACCTTGATTTTCAAGACTTCATTCTCCTTGTTCATCTCTAGGAGCTGCAGGTCTTTTCCTCTGATTTTTTGCATGAGCAAGTCCAAGCTGCCACAAGAAGGGTCCATTTTAGAATCAGTGCCATTTTGAATGTTTTCATAAAGCTGAAAAGGACAAACATGAAACAGAATGCCACTTTTGTTCTATGAAATTTGACAATGTAATCGTTCCATATTATACATGGCAATGAGAATTTATGTCTATGCGCATGAGTTCATGCACACACACACACATACATCTTTGGGATCTCAAATATCAATGGAAATTTTAGATGAAACAACTGATATCTACATTTGCTCAAATTTGAAGATTCTTCTATTAAAAGAGGTAGACTTAGATCTTCAATGCCATTTGTGTTTTCCCCAGATTTATCACTAAGAATATCTTAGGAGACAAATAATAGCCATAAAATGAGATTTTTTTACCATCTAAAGTCATGCACATAAATACTTTTTGGCACTTTTGCATTACAGACTAATATATGATTTGATCTAATGGCAAAATCCTTTATATTCAAGGTTCAACGATGCTTCATTACAATCGCTTCATATTAAATTTCCAATCAGAATTGAGTCTTGGAGCTGTTAGGACTCTGTGAACTCATGCTTGCTGAAAATATTCCTAGAGCACACTTCTCATCAGAACCATAAACATATGATGAGAGAAAGGAAATTAGAAAGCGTCCAACTTAACCTTAAGGACACAGAACCTGAGGGCCAGACCTGCATTTGCATAGCAACTAAATGCAGGAGCTCATAGGCAGCCATGATGAAGGGTAGATCATGGAAAATTAGTATTCTTGCTATTGCTTCTAACATATTTATAAGGTACCATGTGATTTTGTTGTTGTTGTTTGTATGCCCCTCCCCCACAGTATAACCCCTGTTTTCACTGTATTTGATGTTGGTATAATTTGGGGAGGGGAAGGGAAAAAACAAATTGTTTAAATAGGGATACAGGTGGACCCATT
>NW_012280225.1:0-1918 GCF_000151885.1 Dipodomys ordii
CTGAGGAATCGAACCCAGGGCCTCAGGCATGCAAGGCAAGCGCTCTACCACTTAGCCACCTTCCCAGCCCAGAAATAGGTAACTTTCTATATCCAAATCAGAGTGAAGCAAGTGAACAAAATGTCTTTGGACTGTCTCCTTGGCTGACACACGCTAGCACTTGGAGTCAAGGGCAAGGAATGCTCATTTTCAAATACTTCAAATACACTACCTCCTGCAAAAGAAAATCACACTTTTGAGTTCCCTTGGCCAAAAGTCCCAGGGGTTGTCTATCTTTTTCATTTTCTACACCATGTCTGACTTAATGTTCTAATCATATTAAACAAATGTGACTTAAAAAAAAATCTCTGAAGGCGCTGGGAAGGTGGCTCAGTGGTAGAGTGCTTGCCTTGCATGCATGAGGCCCTGGGTTCGATTCCTCAGCACACATAAGCAGAAAAAGCCCGAAGTGGGGCTGAGGCTCAAGTGGTAGAGCGCTAGTCTACAGCTGAAGAGCTGGGGGACAGTGCCCAGGCCCAGAGTTCAGGCCCCACAACCGACATACACACAAAAAAAATCTCTGAAGCCAGGCACTGGTGGCTCATGCCTGAAATCCTAGTTATTCAGGAGGCTGAGATCTGAGGACCATGGTTCAAAGCTAGCCCGGGCAGGAACATTATCTCCAATAATCCACTCAGAAAACCTAAACTGGCACTGTGACTCAAGTGTTAGAGTACTCACCTTGAGCTGAAGAGTGCCCAGGCCCAGAGTTCAAGCCCCACAACCATCAAAAAAAGAAAGAAAAAAGAAATCTTTGAAGCAACTGTACTTGTTAGCCATTACAAAACAAGATTTGCAGGTGGGCTTGGTGGTTCATACCTGTAATACTCAGAAGACAAAAGCATGAGAACCGAGTTCAAGGCCAGCCTAGGAAAAGTTATAAAGATCCTATCTCAGGCCAGGTACTGGTAGCTTATATTTATAATACTAGCTACTCAGGAGACTGAGAGCTAAGGATAGCGATTTGAAGCCAGCTCAGGCAGAAAAGTTCATGAACCTTTTTTTTTTTTTTGACCAGTCCTGGGCTTGAACTCAGGACCTGAGCACTGTCTCTGAGCTGCTTTTGCTCAAGGCTAGCACTCTACCACTTGAGCCACAGTGCCACTTCTAGGTTTTTCTGTTTTTGTGGCACTGAGGAATCAAACCCAGGACTTCATGCATGCTAGACAAGAAACTCAACCGCTAAACCACATTCCCAGCCCCATGAGACTCTTATCTCCAAAAGCTACTCAGAAAAAGGTGGAAGTGGTACAGTGGCTCAAGTGGTAGAACACTAGCCTTGAGCACAAAGAGGTTCAGGGACAGCACCTAGGTCCTGAGTTTAAGTCCCAGGACCAGCAAAAAAATCAATAACAAAACCTCATTTCAGTGTTAAGTCTAGAAAGGGAGTTACTCTACACAGAAAAAGGTCATCAAACCTCAGAAAAGAATTGCATATCAAGAGCAATTTACATATGGTAAGCACTCAAAGGAGCTAGATAGGCCAAGAGGATTTCCTCCTCAAGCCTAAGCGACAAGGGCTACTTTCTGGACATAACCAGGGTCACACATTGTAGAATGCAGCAGGACGCAAACAAAAATCTAACAAAGTAGACTCTTAAAGTCTGAGTCCACTGAAGATGGTAGTTAGGGACATCATACTTTCAAACATTCCCTTGACCATTCTGTTTCCCAGGACCCACAGTTACCATATACAAGGCAATCCTGGCAGACTCAGAGCATGGATAAAGGAATGGAAGATACTGTTTTTTGAGACATATTTTCTGTTTTTGTTTTTTGTTTTTGGGTCCGGTTGTGGGGCCTGAACTCTGGGCCTGGGCACTGTCCCTCAGCTCTTCAGCTCAAGGCTAGCACTCTACCACTTGAGCCACAGCGCCAC
>NW_012280226.1:0-1749 GCF_000151885.1 Dipodomys ordii
TTCCTTCCTTCCTTCCTTCCTTCCTTTCTTTCTTTCTTTCTTTCTTTCTTTCTTTCTTTCTTTCTTTCTTTCTTTCTTTCTTTCTTTCTCTTTCTCTCTTTCTCTCTCTCTTTCTTTCTTTGTGGTGGGGCCTGAACTCTGAGCCTGGACACTCAAGGCTAGCACTCTAGCACTTGAGCCACAATGCCAGTTCTGGCCTTTTCTGCTTATGTGATGCTGAGGAATCAAACCCAGGGCCTCATGCATGCAAGGCAAGCACTCTACCACTGAGCTGCCTTCCCAGCCCCTGGTTATTTTCATCTAACGTTGCATTTCTTAAAGAGATACATCTATACATTTCCCAATTAACTCTTAAGTGCCAAGTAAAATGTAGGAATACATGGACAAAAGCCCATACTCAAAAAAGCACAACCAACACTTGGCATCACTAAGACAGAGGCACAAACATTAAAATACTGCTTTCTGTATCTTGTTGGCAGATGTTAAGTGATAATCCTCACTGGGCTCATATGAAGCTATGGCAGAGATTGTACTTTGACACTAACTGTAAATGGAAATCATTGCTTTAAAAATTAATTTTAGGGAAGGTAGAGTGAGCCTTAGTTTGTATCTTAGTTAGTGTTTTGGAAAACTGTTAGAAATGCTGTTCCCCCTAATTCCAATCCAGACTCAGGGTTCTTCAGCTTCCATGTCTCAATGTTTCCAGAGCCCTTTCCATGGTGGAAACCTGGCTCCCTATATGTGCTGGCTTGGGCTTGAGTCAAGTTGTGCCTTTTGCCCCTCCAGCTCGCTTCCCACCTGCATCAATATGTGAGGTGCACCACACGGAGACTGTAGCCACATGGTGCAGTATTTGGGGTTCATGGGAACTGAGCTCCCTCACCCCAGGCACAAACCAGGCAATAGAGAGGAAGGACGTATGCACTTACCTCACTGTAGTAGCCCTGTTGTATGCGCACGCGCGCTGTGCATCCTGTTGTATACCTGAGCTGGGCACAGTTCAGTCTGTTAGAACCAGACACCGGCAGCGTCGCAGCGTCCCCTGCCATTGTGTTGGGCTGTGCTCACTGTAGGCGCAGAGCTGCTGCCAGCTTCTGTCTCCCATGTCTTTTGCTCTAGTGGTGCTCCGAGGCCATGGTTTGATTTCTAATATGCCATTGTTTTCTAGTCATTTCAAGTACACTTCAACTGTCTGCTATACTTTCCACTTAAATCAGTGCATGGTCATTTTTCGGTAATGCTCTGTTGGGTACAGATCCAGGTGTGCTTATGAGGAAGGTGGTTGGTTATAGGTCCCAGACTGCCTGTGACTCACAGCTTATGCTCATTGGCTGGTGTAATTGTTAGTCCTGCTCATTTTCCACCAATGTCCCAGTGTTGGTGATAAACCATGTAGTCACTTTCTTTTTTCTTTTTTTTTTTTGTCGGTCATGAGGCTTGAACACTGGGCCTGGGTGCTGTTCCTCAGCCCTTCAGCTCAAGGCGAGCGCCCTACCACTTGAGTTACAGCGCCACTTCTGGTTTTCTGGTGGTTTATTGGAGATAAGAGTCTCACAGGGGCAGGGAAGGTGGCTTGGTGGTAGAGCGCTTGCCTTGCATGCATGAGGCCCTGGGTTCGATTCCTCAACACCACATAAGCAGGGGAAAAAAAGTCGGAAGAGGCACTGTGGCTCAAGTGGTAGAGTGCTAACCTTGAGCTGAAGAGCTGAGGGACAGTGTCCAGACCCAGAGTTCAGGCCCTACGACCGG
>NW_012280227.1:0-1846 GCF_000151885.1 Dipodomys ordii
GCCCAGGCCCCCCCCCCCAGGCCCGGCGGAGCCCGGGCGGAACCCGAGAGGCGAGCTGTGGGAAGGGCTGGAGGAGCTCGGTCGCCGCCGGGCCCCCGGAGGAGCTGACAGGGCCAAGGCTTGTGAGTCCGACTCAGACCTTGGAGGATCATGTCCGGCACCAACAGCCCCGAAGCCGTAAAGAAGCTTCTAGAGAACATGCAGAGTGACTTGCGGGCCTTGTCACTGGAGTGCAAGAAGAAATTCCCGCCGGTCAAGGAGGTAAGCTGCGGGCGACTTAACGAGAGAAGGCGCCCGGGCGTCTGCTGCGGTCCTGGTAGCGCCCGTCCTTCGCCGCCGCGAGCCTCCAGTGCCGTCGCAGGTGCCCACTGGCCCCTCACCTTGGCAGGTTCTGAGTCTGTGGGTGGTTGCACAATCGCTGTTTGTGGTTGGCCTTCGAGTCTGGTTTCGTCCACTCTCCTTTCCTCTCTCGATTTAGTTGAAGTTGGCAGAGAGAACCGATGCAATGAATGCAACCGACGAGTGTTATAACACGCTCACCTTTTCAAGCCCTTTTTCAGACTTGAAACTGGCTAAGCCAGAATGGAAAAACACACACACACAAAAGTATGTCTGTTTCTTGCTCTTAAAAGTTATCTGTTGCCGTGAAAATCTGTGCTTCTCACTCACTTGGAAACATTGCCTTCTTGGTCTGAGTTAACTCAGATTAAGAGCTATATAGAGATATCAGTCTCAAGAGGGATGAATACAGCTAACCCGTATTACACGTTGTTGTTACGTAGTGGAAACCTGGAAGTTGGAATCAGAGCAAAAACCACTTGAATGTAAGTTCCGGCAATGCATCTTAGCTTCTTGGAGCTCCGGTGTTTGAAAGCTGTTAAATAGGATTGAAGTGTGGTTTTGTAAGGTTATGTGAAAGTTGTCAGAGTAGAAGGTTATTATTAGAGATACTCGAGTTAATAGATACAAATAAAAACTCTAAATACTTCCCTGAGTGATTTTTTTTAACATTTAATTTCTGAGTCTTTCTCTCCCCCCCCCCCCTTTTTGCCAGTCCCAGGGCTTGAACTCGGCCTGGGCACGATCCCTGAGCTTTCTTTTGCTCAAGGATAGCACTCTACCACTTGAGCCACAGCACCACTTCTGGCTTTTTCTGTTTCTGTGGTACTGAAGAATCTAACCCAGGGCTTCCTGCATGCTAGGCAAGCACTCCACCACTAAGCCACCTTCCCAGCCCTCTGGATCGTTCTTTTGAGATGCTGTTTTGATTCTAAATTTTATTTTATTTGCAGTTTCCTTTCTCATTTTTTAGAATAAGTTATTTCAGTGATATTACTGTCGAAGAATTTTAATTTTATCTTTACTCTGTTTTAATATGGATAGTTTAGTAATCTCATTTCATTTGCCCTAAAAATTTCACCAAGGAATTTCATAGATTTATACTTAAATACCCTTGTTATTATAATGATTCTATAATTGGAACTTAACTGATAAGGTTTGTATTTTAGGCTTCTAAGGAATCTTAACTTTTCTGTGAGTGCCTTGGTTCAGTCCTCAACAAACACTATCTTGTATTTCCTTTTTTGAGTGTGTGCTGGTTCTGGGACTTGAACTTAGGGTCTGGGCAATGTCTCTGAGCTTCTTTTGCTCAAGGCTAGCGCTGTACCACTTGATCCACAGATCTACTGGCATTTTCTGTGATTAATAGGAGATAAGAGTCTCATGGATTCTTTTGCCCACACTGTCTTCTAACCTGGATCCTCAGATCTCAGCCTCCTGAATAGTTACAATTACAAGCATGAGCCACTGGCACCTGGCTTCTATTTCTTTTTTTTCTCTTTTTTTT
>NW_012280228.1:0-2683 GCF_000151885.1 Dipodomys ordii
AAAAAGCCAGAAGTGGTGCTGTGGCTCAAGTGGTAGAGCGCTCACCTTGAGCTGAAGAGCTGAGGGACAGCGCCCAGGCCCAGAGTTCAGGCCCTGTGACCTACCAAAAAAAAAGAAAAAGAAAGATACCTAATAATGTCATGAGTCAAGATTCACCTAAGTAACAGTCTTTAGCCAAAGGGAGGAAATGTTTAATTCAAGATGTATATAGGAAAAAAAAGATGTACATAGGTCAATGGTGTCTTGAAATTATCTCAGCCTTCCTGCCTAATCTGCCAACTTCTGTTCTGTTATCCTCTCTCTCCATAGTTCCTGACAGAATCTTCACCATAGACCACTCTTAGAGTGAGTTTTCACAAAGTCTCTGCATAAGTTACACCATTTTGAGGTCCTGCTACAGGAGATGGACATGCAATGAGCCAATTCTACCAGATGCCTGAAGGGAGGGTATCAAGAGTCCACGTCTGGCTGGGAGTCCATGGGACCAGCTGGCAGGAGTGCAAGCTCATTGTGAGAAGGATCTGTTCAGTGTTGGATGTACAGAGCTCCCACTGTGGAGAACCAAGTCCAACCCAATCACACACCTGGCCTTGGAGGGGGATGAAGGTCATGCAGGCACACAGGAAGACAAAGTCATCAGATAAACACAGCATGTCTTCCTGGCACATCAGTCAACTTAATGACAAGTAATTAAGTCATAAGTGATATTAAAATAATTACACACATCACAGAGAGAAATAGAAAATTTGCATGATTTTTAAGTTGAAACACAAAACTGCAAAAGAAAATTAGATAGGTATTTTAGGACCAATAAGGAATAGCCACCTGAACTTTGTGATTAAATCTCCATTGTTTTCCATGTATAGGGATCCAAGGTCCTAAAATCCAAGAGATTCTGTGAAGTTATCCACATTAGCAATCAAAATCTTGCTCACCTTTGAACTGTATCTCCACCATTATTAAATCTAATATCATTTTGAAAAACAGCTTTGGCCACAGCATTTAGTTAAAAGGACACAAAAAGGTAAGCAATACATAATTTAAAATCACAAATGTAGAAAACCTTGGCTAATTAAATTCAACTCAAGCTTCATAAAAGGAAAGATTAAAATTAACAAGATGAAAATGTATACACAGCAGTAGCAGTGAAAATTTAAACATTTAAATGATAGAAATATGAACTCACAGGAAGTATCAAGTCTTATAAAAATATACTGAGCAAAATTTTAAAACCTTGTATTCAGAGTTTGTTTGCTTGTTTGGGAGCTACTAGGGTTTTGAACTCAGGGCTTTGTATTTGCTAGGCACACATTCTACTCCTTAAACCTCAGTTCCTTTTCCTTTCAATTTATCTTTCAAGTATGGTCTTGATTTGGCTGAGGTCAGGCATGTCCTACCATGTCCCTTCCAATGTATTCATTTTTCCAGATAATTTTTAACATATATTTTATTTTATTTTATTTTGGTCAGTTGTGGGACCTGAACTCTGGGCCTTGGCACTGTCCCTCAGCTCTTAAGCTCAAGGCTAGTGCTCTACCACTTGAGCCACAGCGCCACTTCTGCCTTTTTCTGCTTATGTGGTGCTGAGGAATCAAACCCAGGGCCTCATACATTCAAGGCAAGCGCTCTACCACTGGGCCACCTTCCCAGCCCTACATATATTTTAAAGTCAACAAACTTCAAAGCTATTAGGTACAAACTACAATGGCATCTCTACAAAAATATCTCTAAAAATACTAAAATTCTAATTCTGCTAACTTCATAATAGTCCCAAAACATGTAAAAAGCACTATATATTCTGTGATGCACTTTAAATACTCACCACTTGAAGTGACTCATGAGTAATTCTAGACTGCTGAGAAACTGAGGATGAACAGTCAGGAATCTGAGCCACAAAAAAATGAGGATCCAAGTGTATATATAAAGACTTTTGTGCTCTTTTCTTAGGACAGACCAACATGCCCTCACTATTTGTCTATTTTTAAATCTTTAACTAAAGCTCCAAAAAGATAATGTTTCTCATTTTCCCAGGACATGGCAGCTAGGCAACAGATAATGGAATCATCAGAGGAGGAAAGAAAATTCTGACAGGAATGGGAAAGTGCAGCTCACAGGGACAGCAAGAATGAGAAAAACTGGAACGAATCAGGCATGGTCACTATGAGCCCAGAAGCACAGAGCTATGCACACAGAAACTATACACTAAGACCTTCAAGGACATGGTTGGTATGCTGCAGGAAAAACAAAAAAGACTGTGGTGATTGGACAGGGTAGACTTCTCAGAATTTATTTGAGCCCCAAATCTAACTAAAGGACACTTTAGTGTCCTGTGCTGTCCAGAGGGTGGCTAAGAATGAGTGTGTGGCCCAATTCTGACCAACAAGGTAAAGAGGATCAGGATATGAGTCCAGCCCAAACAAAAGTACAATCTAAAGCAAAGAAAGGATTAGGAGCAGGGTTCAACTGTTCACCTAGCAAGCTAGAGACTCAGAATTTAACCCCCAGTAATAATCCAAGAGAGAGGGAGAGAAAGAGAGAGAGAGAGAAGAAAAGGAGAAAGAATTCCTTTGTCTATTTTGTCACTAATCTAAAGATGAGGCCAATACATAGGACAGGGAAAAATTTAGGAAGGCACAGAGAGAGAGAAAGAGAGAGAGAGAGAGAGAGAGAGAGAGAGAGAGAG
>NW_012280229.1:0-1312 GCF_000151885.1 Dipodomys ordii
CCCCCCCCCCCGGAACCGACGTTGTAAAGCTCGTTTTGGACATGACAACTTTAAGCATCTCATTATATAATAGGAACACCAGAACAAGTAGAGTTACAAAATCAGTAATAAAGCTGAGCACTGGGGCTCACGCCTGTAGTCTTACCTACTCAGGAAACTGAGATCTGAGAATCATGGTTGAAGCCAAGCCAAGCCAAGGCAGGAAAGTCTGTGAGTTTCTATCTACCTTTAACCACCAAAAAGCTGAATGTGGAGCTATGCCTCAAGTGGTAGAGTGCTATCCTTGAGCAAAACAGCTCAGGGACAGTGTCCAGGCCCTGGGTTAAAGTCCCAGGACTGGCACACACACAAAAATCAGTGTTATAAAAATATATGATATAAATGCTAGTGCAGAGGAGTAGAGAAGGCTGGCTTTTAATTAGCCCAGGGAGTCCTTTGGGAAGGAAACTTTGAGGTAGGGCTGAGTAAAGACATGTTAATACCAGCATTGCTATCGCCTGGGCAGAGCTATAGAGACAGTTGAAGTGACAGTCACACCTGGGAAGTGACAGGTGTTTCGGTATACCTGAGGGATAGGAAAGTAGTGACAGCAGTTGAAGCAGATGCAGAAAAGCTAGTGTACCATGTTGAGTTTAGATATCATTCTGTAGGTGAACAGGAATACTATTTTTTTTTTTCTGTCAGTCTTGGGGCTTTGAACTCTGGGCCTGGGCGCTGTCCCTCGGCTCTTCAGCTCAAAGCCAGCGCTACCACTTGAGCCACAGCACCACTTCTGGTTTTCTGGTGATTTATTGGAGGTAAGAGTCTCATGAACTTTCCTGCCTGGGCTGGTCTTGAACTGTGATCTTCAGATCTCAGCCTCCTGAGTAGCTAGGGTTACAGTGTGAGCCACCGGTACCCAGCTAAAAATACTCATTTTTTTTATGTGCCAAGTGTTGAACTCAGGGCTTCAAACATGTTAGGCAAGCACTCTGTTACATCTCTAGCCCTATTAAATTATTTTGAATAGATGCACAAACTTTGTATGTGTGTGTTGTTCACTCCCATATCAGCATGAGAGACTGGAAGTAGTAAGTCATTTGTGAGTGCTCCATTAAAGATGGTAGGGGCCTACACTATGTCAGTCACTGCTAAAGAAGGTTATTTAGGGGGCTGGGAAGGTGGCTCAGTGGTAGAGCGCTTGCCTTGCATGCTCGAGGCCCTGGGTTCGATTCCTCAGCACCACATAAGCAAACAGAAAAAAGCCGGAAGTGGCACTGTGGCTCAAGTGGTAGAGCGCTAGCCTTTGAGCTGAAGAGCTTAGGGACAGCGC
>NW_012280230.1:0-1998 GCF_000151885.1 Dipodomys ordii
ACACACACACACACACACACACACACACACACAACCTATCAAGCTCTTAGTGAGAAATGGTATATATATATATCATACTTCATACAATGGAAAAAAATTTGCCTCAGAGACTCCATAAATAGTAGCTGGTCCCCTGTTTTGCATTTTTTTCCTTGAATAAACAACATCAATGTCTTCTAGAAAGATATAATACTTTGCTTACTCAAAGTGAGCAATCAAATGGTACACATAGAGACTTTGCCTTAATAAGCTGAGACAAATACCTTGTAGTACGGTATTGTTGGGATGAACCCCCTCCTCCTCCCTCCTCTAAGTGAAGGTATTTTCCATACCCTGTCAGCAAGAGGGAGGTACTTGCCCAGCTTCTTTGAGCTTCCTTCCCTTCAAATGTTTAACTACATAGAGAAAATTTACATATTCCAAAACAGGAACCTTGGATTCTAGTCTTACTTCTGCTATAACTTGGTAAATTGTCAAATCTCCCAGGCCTCAGTTTTCCCATCTGTCAAAGGAACAAGAAGCACCCATTTCTAGGAATGTCCTTAATATTTGACCTATGAGAAGCAGAAGGCCAGTAGTCCATATGCTCAGTGGTTTTGAGTAGTTGTTGAGTGCAGGCACAGTGTTGGGCGCTGGAATGCTGGTGATAGATAAAAGGCCTTACTCTGCTGGGCACTGGTGATTCACGCCTGGAAACCTAGCCTCTCAGGAGGCTGAGATCTAAGGATCATGGTCAGAAGTCAGCCTGGGCAGGAAAGTCTGTGAGACTTTTTTTTTTTTTTTGGTCATGGGGCTTGAACTCTGGGACTGGGCTTGGGCCCTGTATCTGAGCTCTTCAGCCCAAGGCAAGTGAGCACTCTACCACTTGAGCCACAGCACCACTTCTGTTATTTTGGTTGTTAATTGGAGAAAGAGTCTCATGGACTTTCCTTCCTGGGCTGGCTTTGAACTGTGATCCTCAGACCTCAGCCTCCTGATTAGCTAAGATTACAGGTGTGAGCCACTGGCATCTGGCCTCTGTGAGACTTTTATCTCCAGTAAACTAATAAGAAAAAAATCGAAAGTGTCGCTGTGGCTCAAGTGGTAGAGTGCTAGCCTTGACCATAAAGAGGCTCAGGGACAGCACTTAGGCCCTCTGTTCAAGCCCCAGGACCAGCAAAACAAAAAACAAACAAACAAAAAAACAACAGCCTTTCCCTTCAGGGATCAGGGCAAGAACTGTGGTTAAATCATCAGCATCAACCACAGTAATAATAACATCTGATTGTTGTTCACCACTTCCTGTATTCTGGCTTTGCTGACACTCCTGTATAACTGCATGAGACAAGACCCGTGTTATAGAAGAAACAGAAGCTCAGAGAGGTGAAGAAATCTGCTCATGATTGCAGTGATGGCCAAGGAGTGAGATTTAAACTCAGAATCTGATTTCAGAGCCACACCCCTTACTTTGAGTACTAGCATACAATCTGAGGCTCCAGGGTTGTTTTGTTGTTGTTGTTGTTGATTGTGGGGTTTAAACTCAGGGCTTGGGCCTGTCCCTGAGCCTCTTTGTGCTCAAGGCTAGCGCTCTACCAATTAAGACACAACACCATTTCCAGTTTTTGAGTGGTTAGTCGGAGATCAGAGTCTCATGCAGGGGGCTGGGTGGCTGTAATCCTAGCTACTTAGGAGGCTGGGATCTGATGATTGCAGTTCAAAGCCAGCCAGGACAGAAAAGTGTCCATAGACTTTTTTTTTTTTTGGTCGTGGGGCTTGAACTCTGGGCCTGGACAGGGTCCCTGAGCTCTTCAACTCAAGGCGAGCGCTCTACCACTTGAGCCACAGTGCCATTTATGGCTTTCTGGTGTTAATTGGAGATAAGAGTCTCATAAACTTGGCTTCAGCTCCAGTTTCTTTTTCTTTTTTTTTGGTCCGGTCGTGGGGCCTGAACTCTGGGCCTGGGCGTTGTCCCTCAGCTCTTCAGCTCAAGGCTAGCGCTCTACCACTTGAGCCACAGCA
>NW_012280231.1:0-1399 GCF_000151885.1 Dipodomys ordii
GGTGGCTCACGCCTGTAATCCTAGCTACTCAGGAGGCTGAGATCTGAGGATCCCAGTTCAAAACCAGCCCCAGGCAGGAAAGTCCGTGAGACTCTTATCTCCAATAAACCACCAGAAAACTGGAAGTGGCGCTGTGACTCAAGTGGTAGAGCACTCATCTTGAGCTGAAGAGCTCAGAGACAGTGCCCAGGCCCAGAGTTCAAGCCCCATGACTGACAATAAAATAAAATAAAATAAATAAAAGCACTTCTGTGTTTACTGGCTGCACTCTGCCTTGAAGATAAGTATGGAACTGTTTTCTTTCCTTCAGAGCTAGGAAAAAATTCTAGTGAATACTCAGGTGTTATCCTGCCATGTTTAGATACACCAGTGTACATAGATCTTTTGATTTTTGCCAGTCCTGGGGCTTGAACTCAGGACCTGGGTACTGTCTCTGAGTACTGTCCTTGAGCTTCTTTTGCTCAAAGCTAGCACATATCAATTGAACCACAGTACCACTTCAGGCTTTTTCTGTTTATGTGGTACTGAGGAATTGAACCCAGGGCTTCATGCATGCTAGGCAAGCACTCTACCACTAAGCCACATTCCCAGCCTAGACTTTAAGTTTACATCTTTAGTACAGTTCAATGGGTTTGGCAAATATATACTCCTGTGTGTATACCCTGGACCAAGAGCCAGGCAGATCTGTTAGGATTCTTCAACCATCTCTCTATCACGATCTATGCAGTGTAGTGTAGAGTCCTAGAAATATGTAAACAGAATGATACACCATACATTCCTACAGTTTTTGCTTTTTGTCATGTGCATGGTATTTTTTCATTCTCTTATGTATTACAGGTATCACTTGTTGGTTCTTTTTTTTAAAGTTGTATGGTGTTGATAGGCTTCTCAGAAAAACATATTGTGATTGCTTATCTGTTTTGCTGTTTGTAGACATATGGGTTCTTTCCACTTTGGAGATGTTGAGAAAAATAGGGCTGGGATCAGCTCAAGTCTTATGGTGGACATACACATTCTTCTCTTGGGTTTATACACAGGATAATTTCCAGGGTGCTGGATGTGTGCATGTGTGACTTTAGGACTTGACCGTGCTTGTGGGTACAAACCCACAGGCAGCAGTTGAATGGTGGTTTAGTGTTCCATGTTTTCCTATTGCCCTTTGACCAACAAATCCCAGGATCACCGAGATTGCCAGTGATTTCCTGAGGGTTCCAGGTGTGTGTGTGTGTGTGTGTGTGTGTGTGTGTGTGTGTGTGTGTTCCTTCTAAGGATTCTGATGCTTAAGCAAGCAATGTGCAGCTGGTGGAAGTTCATTCTCTATGAACTTGCCCATTTCAAATGGGTTTAAGAAGAGTCAGGCTGGGCGCCGGTGGCTCACGCCTGTAATCCTAGCTACTCA
>NW_012280232.1:0-982 GCF_000151885.1 Dipodomys ordii
CCAAAAAAAAAAAAAACAAAAACAAAAAACCTCAGGGACAGTGGCCAGGCCCTGAGTTCAAGCCCAGGACTGGCAAAGGAAAAAAAAAAGAAAGAAAGAAATCTCCTGCCATCCGCTGCTGAAGTCCATCTTCGCCACTGTGTGCTCGCCTGTGAACTCCTCCCATATCCATCAGAAGTAGACTAGAAGTGCCTCATGCCTGTAATTCCAGCTGCTCAGAAGGCTGACATACCTGAAGGATCGCAGTTTGAAGCCAGCCTCAGTAGACAATCACAGAAACTTATCTTCAAGCAGTAGAAAGCTAGAAATGGAGGTATGGCTCAAATGGCAGAACACCAGCTGTGAACAAAAAAGCCAAGTGAGAGTGTGAGGCACTGAGTTCAAATTTTGATGCTGGCACACACACACACACACACACACACACACACACACAGGAAAGACTAGTCTGTGAGCACTAATTGTGGTAGCCTTACTCATAAAGCCAAAAACTGGAAACAAGCCATACATCCATCAAATTAGTGGGTTGATTGTCTTTTTACAAGTGCAGTATATTTATCCAATAAAGTACTAACAGCAATAAAAAAGGATGGATTGCTGATACAACATAAATGAACCCCAACACCTTGAGAAAAGACACAGGGGCTGGGAATGTGGCTTAGTGGTAGAGGGCTTGCCTAGCATGCATGAAGCCCTGGGCTCAATTCCTCAGTACCACATAAATAGAAAAAGCCAGAAGTGGCATTGTGGCTCAAGTGGTAGAGCACTAGCCTTGAGCAAAAGCTCAGGAACAAGTTTAGGCCTTGAATTCAAGCCCTAAGACTAGCAAAAACAAACAAACAAACAAAAACCATCTACCCTCCCCCACAGTATAACCCCTGCTATCACTGTATTTGATGTCGGTATAATTTGTGGAGGGGAAGGGGAAAAACAAATCGTTTAAATAGGGATACAGGTGGACCCATTGCTACAATGAGACGTACAA
>NW_012280233.1:0-1923 GCF_000151885.1 Dipodomys ordii
GCCCACTTATTTATTGGGCAGTTGTTTCTTTGAGGATTTGTTGTTGGTAGATTTAATTTTTTGAGTTCCAGGTATATTTTAGATATGAGACCCTTGTCCGTTGTATGGCTAGTGAAGATCTTCTCCCAATAAGTGTGCTTTCTGTTGATCTTGGCTAGCTATGTCCTTTTCCATGCAGAAGCTCTTCATTTCATGCAGTCCCATTTTTCCAACCTTTCTTTGATTTCTTGTGTTTCTGGGTCTCTATTAAGAAAATTTCGGCCTGTGCCAAGGAAACCTAGCGTTTCTCCTATTCCATCCTGTAATGTTTTCAGAGTGTCTGCTTTGACTGTGAGGTCTTTGATCCATTTGGAGTTGATTCTGGTGCAGGGTGTTATATAAGGATCTAGCTCTAGATTTCTCCAAGTAGTTAACCAATTTTGCCAGCACCATTTACTGAAGAGGCTGTCTTTCTTCCATTCTATTTTTTTAGCTCTCTTATTCAAGATTAGATGGCTATGGGTCTGTAGGTTCATTTCTGGGTTTTCAATTCTATTCCATTGTCCTGAGGTCTGTTCTTGTGCCAGTACCAAGCTGTTTTGATTACTGTGTCTTTGTAGTAGAGTTTGAAATTTGGTATTGATATTCCTCCAGCACTGTTCTTTCTGTTAAGGATCATTTTTGCTATTCGGGGTCTTTTATTGTTCCATATGAATTTTTGCATTGCCTCTTCCATTTCCTTGAAGAATGAGGTTGGAATATTGATAGGTATCGCATTGAATTTGTAGATAGCCTTGGGAAGTATTGCCATTTTCACGATGTTGATCTTTCCAATCCAGGAGCATGGGAGTTTTTGCCACTTTCTAAGTTCTGTTTTGATTTTCTTTTTTAGGTGTTTAATGTTTCCATCATAAAGGTCCTTCACTTCTTTGGTTAAGTTTATTCCTAGGTATTTTATGTTTTTGTGGGGCTATTACGAATGGAGTTGCTTTCCTGATTTCAGCCACATTTTCTCATTGTTGGCATACAGAAAAGCCACTGATTTTTATGGGTTAATTTTATACCCTGCTACTTTGCCAAAGTTTTGAATCAGCTTGAGTAATTTGGGAGTGGAGTCTATGGGATTCGTTAAATACACGATCATGTCATCTACAAAGAGGGAGAGTTTTACTTCTTGAAAGACCAAATATTTATACAAGTACTAAGTTGTTGGATTGACTGGCAAGATCTCTCTGGATATTTGGTATGTGATGTTCCTCAGGATGGAGAACCATCACACAGAGAACACAGATTCCACTCAGATCAACTCAGGAGTATATCTGTAAAGGGTATGGTTTTCCCTAAGGATGAATAATACTAAAACTAGATTTTATGTTCCAAAAACTCCTGTTTTTAAAGATTTTTTATAAATCTATTACCCATTAATTATTCAAACTTTATTTCAATTCTAATGTAGGTGTTTCTTTTTCAGTTACATTTGTACCTGGGTTTGAACTCAGGACCCATAGTTGCTTAGCTTGCTCATCTGCTTGGCTGACATTCTACCACCTGAGCTATGTCTCCAGCTCTGCCTTTGCTCATTCTTTTGGGGATTGAGTCTCATGGACCTTCCTTCTTGGGCTGGATTTGTTAGACTCAGTCTTCCAGGGATCTCAGTCTCCTGAGTAGCTAGCATTACAGTTGTGAGCCACCAGCAACTGGTTTTACTTAGTTTATTTTTTTAATGCTTTTATAATCTTCTGCTTAAATTGTTTTTCAAAATTTTGGATGTAACTAACTTATGTCAGGAATCTTGTAGTCAAAATATATAAAATTGGGGCTGGGAAGGTGGCTCAGTGGTAGAGTGCTTGCCTTGCATGCCTGAGGCCCTGGGTTCGATTCCTCAGAACCACATAAGCAAAAAGAAAAAAGCCGGAAGTGGCGCTGTGGCTCAAGTGGTAGAGC
>NW_012280234.1:0-2826 GCF_000151885.1 Dipodomys ordii
CATTACCTTGCCCATGTAATTGTAACCCCTCTGTACAGTATGTTCACAAATAAAATTAAATTAAATTAAAAAAAAAGAGGCTCAAGGACTTTCCTGCCTGGGCTGGCTTTGAACTGTGAAAAAAAAAAAAGAAGTTTAAGAATCTTGAAAATTCCCCTCTTGGAGAAGCTTTATGATCAGGACAAGCATGGCGATCTGCACCACCTGGGCATTATTCTCAAAAGTCAAAATATGCCACAAATATGAGTGGTCAGCCTTCTGTTGTGCCATCTCCAGCAGCAGATCACATAGAAAAGGAGATGCTTCCTCCTTATGAGCCTGTTCCATTCAGTGCTTCTATGAATGAATCCACTCCTACTGGTATTATTGATCATATTGCCCAAGGACCTGAGACCACCTCAGAAGAAAGTCCCAAAAGAAAAAATATTACATATGAGGAATTAAGGAATAAGAACAGAGAGTCATATGAAGTAACTTTAACACAAAAGACTGACCCCTCAGTCAGGCCTATGCCAAAAAAGAAGTAAAAGTAAACAAATACAGAGATACATGGGATGAGTGAAAAATTACATCTTTGAATCTGCTGAAGGAGATCAATATACAGCTTCATCTAGGTGGTCATGAATACCTGCATGCCTTGAGCTCAGCAGCAGTCATCATAAACACATTTAAAACTAAATCCCGGGTTTTTGTGGTTTGACTCACATTTTTAAAAACAGAGATTTCAGTGTTTAAATCGTATAAATGTATTATTGACTTTGGGGACTCTGAATGATGGTATTATACCATGTTTGTGTATAGTTAGAAATTGTTTTAGGTTACAAGGCAAAGATACTCATGAAAGTATTGAGACTGTGATGCTCTTCAATCAGCGTATATGGAGATAAATGAAATCTGCATGCCAAATTGGGATGGGTTGGGGGACAAGCATAATTTCAAATGTTCAGCTTTATGTCAAGTTACTAAGCCTTTTTCGTTTGCTGTGTTTAATGTTTATGGTAAATAAAATGTAAAGGAACATAAAAAAATTCCTTTTTCTCCACAACCTCAATAGCACTTGTTTTGGTTTATGTTCTTGATGATGGCCATTCTGATTAGAATGAGATAGAGCCTCAGTGTCTTTTGATTGCATTTCCTTTATGACAAAAGATGTTGAGCATTTCTTCATGTATTTATTGGACATTTGTACCTCTTTTGAAAATTGTCTGTTCCATTAATTTGTTTTCTTTTTTATTGATTGGTAATTAATTCTTTGGAAGTTTGATTTCTAATCACTGTGTATTCTGGTTATTAATCCTTTGTCTGATATATAACTGGTGAACATTCTCTCCCATTTTGTACACTGTGTCCACAGTTCCATGGCTTTTCAGTCTGAAGTTAATTTTTTAATTGGTCATGGGGCTTGTACTCAGGGACTGGGTACTCTCCCTGAGCTCTGAGCTCTTTTGCTCAAGGCTAGAACTCTACCACTTTTAGCCACATTACCACTTCTGGTTTTCTGGTGGTAAATTGGAAATAAGAGTCACATGAACTTTCCTGCCTAGGCTGGCTTTGCACATTGATTCTCAAATTTCAGGCTCCAGAGTAGCTGGGATTACAGGCATGAGACACCAGTGCCTGGCATGATGCAATATTTTTTTTGTCTCTCCTTAATCTTATTTGTTGAGCTATTGGATTTCTATTCAAGAAGTTATTGCTTACACCTTTAAGTTCTATTGTTTTCCTACATCTTTCCTATAGTTGTTTCAAAGTATGTTAAGATCTTGAATCCACTTTGAAATGATATTAGTATAGGGATCTATGTATCAAGATAGTATAACTCATTGAAAACTTGAATAATAAGGAGCAGGAGAAAAGGAAAATGAGCAATTAAGAGGGTTTATCCAATTGATATAATAGTTGTAGGTGGAAAACTGAAGTGAAACCTCTTTGCATAATTAACATACACCTACAAAAAGAAGGACAGAAATGTAAAGTAGGTTCTACAGAGAGGTACCAGTGGGATGGGATGGAAAAGCTAGAGGGTGGAAGAAGGCAACTAGGGTCAAAATATAAAAATAGAACAATGAAAACTGCTGAAATTGTTTAAGAATGAAGAAGAGGATGGGGAAGATTGATGGAGGAACTGAATCTAATCAGGGTTCACTATAAGTAAATATAGATATGTTAAAAAATAAATCCCTTTTTTCAGTTATTACTGTTGAATGGGCTAATACATTTATATACCAATAAAACATAATTAGCAAATAAAAGCCAACTGTGCCTGAATTCAACTACACTTTCTGAAAAACCTTGTAACAATAAAACACATTAATTTAGCAACAAGCCTTCTCAACAAATTAAGTGGGCATTTGAACACATATATCCTGTATATTCCAGTGGCCTATGAAGCAATAAATCATTCTGTCAGTTACTCAGCAACATTCACATCTCGCTCTCCTAATCCCTAGTTGCTTAAGTAGTTTCAAAAACAAATTACACCAACATCAAATACAGTGAAAACAGGGGTTATACCGTGGGGAAGAACATACAAAACAAAAAAAATCATGTGGTATCTTATAAATACATTAGAAACAATAGCAAGAAAGATAAAAACCACTTGTGTCCTTATCTTGGGGTTCATTTCGCTTAACATCATCTTATCTGGCCTTTTCTGCTTGTCTGACATATGCTAGTAATTTTAAATAAGAGAAACCATTGGACTTATGTTTCTTTGGGCCTGGCTTACTTCACTAAATATACTTTTTTTCCAAGTCTTTCCATTTCCTAACAAATGGGGCAATGTCATTCTTTCTGATGGAGGCATAGAATTCCATTGTGTATATA
>NW_012280235.1:0-1332 GCF_000151885.1 Dipodomys ordii
TTTTTTTTTTTTTTTTAAACTTTGACACCAAAAAAATAAATGTCAAACAGGTAGAAAAACACAGAGCTGAAACACACTCAACATACTCAGATTCAAAGTTGGGCTGTCCAACACCAATAGATAAAACATCGATTCATTCAGGTTAAATATGTTCACAATATAAAGAGTATGGCAATGGCAAGGATTTCTGCTTAGTAATCCTTTATCACATAGGCCCATTAGAACGTGGCTTGTGGTTTCAATTCAACTCCTGAGAATCTTGACTGCTTAAGAAAAACAGGAAATGATTCCTTGGTGTTAGATATTTTTCTATCTTGACACTAACACATTTTCTCTAACATTTTTTTGGGTCCAGTCATGGGGCCTGAACTCTGGGCCTGGACACTGTCCCTCAGCTCTTCAGCTCAAGGCTATTGCTCTACCACTTGAGCCACAGCGCCACTTCCCACTTTTTTATTCTTTTTGCTTATGTAGTGCTGAGGAATCGAACCCAGGGCCTCAGGCACGCAGGCAAGTGCTCTGCCACTGAGCCACCTTCCCAGCCCACACATTTTTTTTTATAAGCAACTTTACTGAAGTATAATTTCACATATCATAAACTCTGTCCATTTCATTTGAAGACAATAAAGTTGTAAACTCATCATAATATTTTCTTTTGTCTTTGCTTTTTTGACAGTTTGAACATAAATATCTCTGGGAGTGTTTTATTTGGTATTTCTCTTGCTTGGTGTTCTTCGAGATTCTTAAATATGTGATTCTTTGCCTTACATTAAGTTTGCAAATCTCTTAACTCAGGCATTTCTACTACTGCATTTCTTTCATCTTCTGTTATTTTAGTTACACATGTAATATCAATTCTGAAACTTTCCTCAGTTATCTGTCTCTGTTTCTGTCTCTGTCTGTCTCTGTCTCTGTCTCTCTCCCTTCTGTCAGTTGTGGGGCTTGAACTCAGGACCTGGATGCAGTTTCTCAGTTCTTTTGCTCAAAGGTAGTGCTTTACCAATTACCACTTTCAGCCAAAGCTCCCCTTCAAGTTCTCTGGTCTTTAATTGGAGATAAAAGTCCTATGGGGACTTTTCTGCCTGAGCTGTCTTTGAATCACAATCTTTAGATCTCACCTTCTGAGTAGGTAGGATTACAGGAGTGAGCCATCAGCATCAAACTCAGTTTTCTTTCTTAAGTGTATTTCTTTTTTCTTTTTTTATTGTGAAAATACCCTACAGAGGGGTTACAATTACATGGACAAGGTAATGAGTACATTTCTTATCGAACATTGTTACCTCCTCCTTAGTTTCCCCTTCCCATCCCTTCCCATCTCCCCTCCCCTCCCCC
>NW_012280236.1:0-7195 GCF_000151885.1 Dipodomys ordii
AAAAGTGGGATTGCTGGGTCATAGGGGAGTTCTATGTGAAGTCTTTTGAGGAACCTCCATACTGCTTTCCAAAGTGGTTGGACAAGTTTACATTCGGATGGTGGGGAGTTTCTCTTACCCACACTGCCCTTTTGTCATTTATGACTCTGAGGTTGGTGCTCATTTCTTTTGCTTGGTGAATGTCCTTCCCTTCCTATACAAAAACCAAAGCTCTTCAGCCCTGCCTCTCTTGTTTGCCTTTCATCCTCTGCTCTGATAACTAATAAGATTCAGCCATTGTTTTCTGCCCCATCTAGCTTCCTTGTGATTTTCCCTTTCTACTGTGAAGCGACTCAGGCCATATTCAGAGCCAATAGGTTTTTTTTTTAACTTTATCACTAGTTTACTGTTTATTAATAATGAATTTTATAATGTAAAACTATGAAAACAGAAACTCAGGAACAAACTTTGGCATTGATTGCCTGGAGATGGAGACTTCTGTCTTGCTGTCTGATAGGAACTTAGTCTCTGGCTGTTTTAGGAAGTTAGTTATCTCAGTATATATTTTCTTTTATTTCATTACCTTTGAGTAGTTGTACAAAAAAGTTACTATTTAACAAGGTAGTTTATGAGGGCAACGCATCTGAATCAGTGTTGCCCCTTTCAACTTTCTCACCCAGTCCTTCCTATCCATCCCTTCTCTCATTTTTCTTAATTTTTAAGATACACATTGAAATCTTGACTTCATTCTCTTCTCTTCTTCTCTACATTTGTCTACCCCTCTCCCCTTAACCCTACTTCAGCTCTTTCAAGTACCCAGTGCCTGGTGTTTATACTTGCTTATTACCCAATATATTTACTTGCTTTTGAAGATTTTTTATTTTATTTTCTTGTAACGATGATATCCAGGGGGGTTACAGTTACATCAGTAAGGTGATAAGTACGCTTCTTGTCGAGCATTGTTACCCCCTCCTTTGTTTTGTTCCTACTATCCCTTCCCTCCCCCACCTCTTCAACTCCTCCCCTGCCAAAGTTGTAAAGTTCATTTACAACATAGTGTTTTGTGAGTATCATTGCTGCAGTGGGTCATCCTGTATCCTTGTTTCAGCATTGTGTTATTCCCTTTCCTCTCCCCAAATTAGATAAATGTATATACAAGATGCAGGGTACCAGAATCAAATACAGTGACAACAGGGATATGCATAGGAGGAAGAACATAAAAAAGAAACAAAAAAATCACACAGCACATTAAAAAACAACAACAAACAAACAAAGACCTCTTGTGTCCATATCTTGAGATTCATTTCGCTTAGACTTACATGTTTATAAGCTAATTCTAGTTTCTACTTATGAGGAAAAACATGTCTCTCTGGGCCTGACTTCATTTAACATAATTTGTTCCAGGTCTTTCTCTTCTTTACAAAGGATATAATATGGGCTGGGAAGGTAGCTCAGTAATAGAGTGCTTGCCTTGCATGCATGAGGCCCTGGATTTGATTCCTCAGCACCACATAAGCAGAATAAAGCTGGAAGTGGTGCTGTGGCTCAAGTGGTAGAGCGCTAGCTTTGAGGTGAAGAGCTGAGGGACAGCACCCAGGCCTAGAGTTCCGGCCCCATGACTGACAACAACAACAAAAGGATATAATATCATTGTTTCTAATGGCTGTGTAAAATTCCATTGTGTGTATATACCATATTTTCTTGATTCATTTGTCCATTGAGGGGCATCTGGGCTGACTCCATACTTTGGCTATGGTAAACAGTGCTGCAATGAACCTAGTTTTAATAGAGGCTTTACTGTATCCTATTTTGTAATATTTTCCCTATGTTTATCTTTGATAAGGGAGAAAGAACTGGACACTATCTATCTGTCTGTCTGTCTGTTTGTCTGTCTGTCTGTGTATCTATCCATCCATAGTGATGGGGAAGAATTGTCTGGCATCTGACCCATAGCCTTCCAGAACCTTGTGTGAGGAAATAATTTTTTTTTGTATCCTTTGCTATTCTCACTGCTGGGATTTCTGTTCAATATAGAAATACTCCCTTCATTTCCTTTTCTACAAAAATAAAAGGGGGTTCTTTGGCTTGCAAATAAGAATAAGCACTAAGAAGAAAGCAGCTCATAGAGAGTAAGAATTAAATTAAATTTTAGCTATAGATTAAATCCAGTATAGTATACTAGGATTTAATTCTCAAGTAATAATGAAATTTCAAATAAGTCTAATAAGAGCACCTCAATCACTGAAGTGGCCATCAAAAGCCTGAGATGTCCCTCATGCACTGACATGTGCATGCGTGTGTGTGCATGGGGGATGCTATATAATTTTCATTAATTTATTTGCTTATCCTCCTGCCTAGTCTAGGTCTTAGAGAATAGAATAAAGTTCATCTTTGTATTCCCAGTTTCCAGCTCAGTAGCTGCCTTACAGTGAAGAACCTGTATATCAGCTCCCAAATTCATGGTGAGAAAGCTGTTTCCATTTGAACTATTTTTCAATTCTTCTAGCTTAGTCAAAGCAGAAAAATCATTGCTCATAAATGGTCTGTTTTGAATATATCCTCATAATTTGAAAAGGTTGTAGTTGCTACCTGGAGTAAATAACTTGTTTTGCTTTTCTGTTCTTATTTTCATTGTTAGCTTTCATCTTAAATGGCAAAGTAATTGGAAGTGATACTAACTTACATTAAAAATATTGTAAAGGTAATGTACAAAGGGGTTAGTTACATAAGGCAGGTAATGAGTACATTTCCTTTTGAACGGTGTCACTTCCTCCCTCATTCTCTTCTAGTTTTTCCCCTCCCAACTTTGTTGCTGGATTGGTACACCCTTTGACCCAGCATTTCTGTACTTCCCCTTCCCCTCCCAAATCAGATAACCTTACATACACGACAGAGGGTACAGAAATAAAAATCAGTGAGAGAAGGGAATAAACCAATAGACACATGAAGAAATGCTCAACCTCTCTAGCCATAAAAGAAATGCAAATCAAAACAACATTGAGATACCACCTCACCCACGTAGAATGGCTATAATCAAGAACTCTAATAACAACAGATGCTGGAGGGGATGTGGACAGAAGGGAACTCTACTGCATTGTTGGTGGGAGTGTAAACTTGTTCAACCACTTTGGAAAGTAGTATGGAGGTTCCTCAAAAGACTCCACATAGAGCTCCCCTATGATCCAGCAATCCCACTTTTGGGCATTTACCCAAATGATCACAAACAAGACCATACTAAAGCTACCAACACAACTATGTTTATTGCAACATTATTTACTATAGCTAAGATATGGAACTAACCCAGATGCCCCTCAGTAGATGAATGGATCAGAAAAATGTGGCATATATACACAATGGAATTCTATGCCTCCATCAGAAAGAATGACATTGCCCCATTTGTTAGGAAATGGAAAGAGTTGGAAAAAATTGCAAAGAAACATAGGTCCAATGGTTTCCCTTATTTGCAATAACTAGCATGTGTATGAGACAAGCAGAAATGGTCAGATAAGTTGATGTTAGGCGAAATGAACCCCAAGATAAGGACTTCTTTCTTGCTGTTATTTCTAACATATTTATAAGATGATTTTTTGTTACTTTGTATGTCCCTCCCCCATGGTATAACTCCTGTTTTCACTGTATTTGATGTTGGTATAATTTGTGGAGGGGAAGGGAAAAAATTGTTTAAATAGGGGTACAGGTGGACCCATTACAACAACGAGATGTACAAGACGTTATGTAGAAAAACAAACTTTACAACTTTGATGTGGGGGAGATGGGATGGGATGGTAAGGGTAAACAAAGGAGGAAGTAACAATGCTTCATAAGAAATGTACTCATTTATGGGAAGGGATGGGAAGGGGAAACAATGAGGAGGCAAAAATGCTTGATAAGAAATGTACTCGTTATCTTGCCCATGTAATTGTAACTCCTCTGTACGGTATTCTCACAAAAAAAAAGAAATGTACTTATTACCTTGCTCATGTAATTGTAACCCCTCTGTATGATATTTTCAAAATAAAAAAAAATTTTAAAAGAGAAGGGAATAAACCAAAGAAAAAAAGGAAAGAAGAGAAAAGAGCTTCAAGCAGCACACACACACACACACACACACACACACACACACACACACACACACACACACAACATCAAGCTTCCGTTTCTTGGAGTGCATTTGTAATAATTAGAATGTGCCTATAAATCTACAAGTAAGTCCAATGTATAGTGAAAGACAAATAATTACACCTGGGTATGACTAACTAAACAGCACTCTAAATGTTCATACAGTGAAAACAAAGGAGGATATTCTTAGGAAAGGATCACAAGGGCTCAATAGCTATGTGCCTAGGATAATATAAAATGATGCTAACTTGCTTTTTAAACAATAAATGTACTTTAATTATACAGAGGTTATTTGTCAAAAAATATTGAGTAAGAAAATCATAAAAATTTACACCAATACAAGTAGAAAAGGCAAAAATCATGATGGTCCTGCCTAAGTAAAGCATCTTTGGGAAACATTGACACAGAGCAGGTGCTCTGTCAATGTTTTAGCTGAATAAAATGAGGAAGACTACACAGGACATTAAGGATCAATTCAATTCCCGCTTGGCTTTTTTTGACTCAAGACTGGTGCTCTATCATTTGAGACACAGATCCACTTGTGGGGTTTTTTTTTGGTGTTAATTGGAGATAAGAGTCTCACAGACTTTCCCGCCTGGTTTAGCTGCAAACTTCCATTCTCAGAATTCAGCCTTCTGAGTAGCTAAGTTTACAGGCTTGAGCCACGAGCACCTGCCTATGTATTTTTTTCTAAAAAAATTAAATAAAGGAGCTTTGTTCCTTCATGATAAAATTAATAGGTAAGTATACATTGTGTGTTTTAAATTAAAATTAAATGTTTAAGGGAAGTATTTTGTGAATAGGTGATTACTAGTATAAACAAATCAAACAGTTCAGGGGAATTGTCAGCATGTGTCTAAACACATAAGAATACTTGACACATGACAAAAAGATCCATGTTCCATTGTGACTGCATATATTGAATTGTTTTTCACTTTTCTGGATTCACTACACACTTTACTATTAGAACTAGATGGGAGGAGAGAGCTCATTGCTCAGGATAAGGAGTAGACAGAGGGATGTAGAGGGAGGAGTGATCAAAGATGAATATCTGGACTTTCACCATGGTATGCAGGATTCACTGAAACTTACAAAATTAACCAGGTAACAGACAGCTTGAAGACTGAGACCAGAGGAGTGCTGACACATTAAGAAATTCAGAGATTAAAAAAAAAAAGAAATTCAGAGATTAAAAACTCTAATTGGAAGACCAGAAGAGTTTAAAGGGGACAACACAAGAGACCAGAGTTTCTGATCCACTTTTGAAGAATTGACTTTTTTTAATCAGTAATTACTGTGTATATATACAAGGTATGATGCAATGTTTTACTCTATGTATGTGCTCTAGAAAGATGTGAATATATCTATTATCTCATCATTCTGTCATTGATTTATTTTGTTTTTATATTTAAAAAACTGATCTTCAAGCTGGGCACTGGTGGCTCACACCTGTAATCCCAGCTTCTAAGGAGGCTGAGATGTGAGGATCATGGCTCAAAGTCAGCTGGGGCAGGAAAGTCCTTGAGACTCTTATCTCCAATAAACCACCAGAAAACCAGAAGTGGCACTGTGGCTCAACGCTCGCCTTGAGCTGAAGAGCTCAGGGACAGCACCCAGGCCCAGAGTTCAAGCCCCACAACTGACAAAAATTAAAAAACAACAACAACAAAACCCCCCACAAAATAGATGTACAAAGAGTTTCAATCCAACATGTCAGTTTATTAGTACAATGCTATTGATTGATTTTAATTAAAAAGGACAGTAAAAATACAGTTTACTTCCTTATCTAGATTTAAATATATACAATATATTTGCTTCTATTGAGTTTATGATATTTAAGTCTATGATATTCCATGCTATGTGATGCTGTGTTATCCCACTCTACTATGTCCTATTTTAAACAAAAATGTTGGCCACAAACATTCAATTCTTCCTTGTCCCTTGAGTTTAGATTAGTGTACAAATAATGACCACTGTGGCTAGAAATTCTCACCTATGTGCTACTATTATTGAAACCTGGTGTGGCAATTGAAATGCTCAGGTCTGGGCAGTATTATCTTATTTATTTTATTATAAAATTATTTATTTGATATTTATTATCAAATTATCTTATTTGAATTTGCACTTGAAAAAACAGCAAGTCAAGAATGGAAGCCTCATATTTAGGCATAAGTTGAACTATCATTGTGAGAGTCTGGGATTGATTTTGAGGATGAGTGACTTCAAGAGCTGGGGAAGGAAAGGAGAAGATGACTTTGGAGCTGATATAGAAGTGCAGAAAGAACTAAAGGGCAGTAAGAGCCAGGCAGGGCAGACACAAGTGCATTCATTTTGTGGATGATCAAAGTTGGAAGCTTAGGGAATCTGCTGGTCAGGCCACCTCTCAGCAAATACTGATGGCCAGAATCTATGGACAAACTATGAGGAGGAGTCCTCACTCAGGATGCTGATGAAGTCTCCTATCATAGTAGAAGACTATTCAGTTTGATCAAATCCTTTCTAAGAGACAACCCTACACAGAAGGCCTGTCATCTCCACAGCATCAAGTTGATCTGGAATTGCCTGGTCAATAGCTAAATGTAATTTTAGTTTAAACAGTAAAATAGTCTGCTATTCCACATATGATTTGAAACTATAAATTTTAAACTTGTACTACCTATATTGAAAGAATTTTTAGTATATGAAAGTATCATCCAATTCCTGCTGGCATTTTTAAAAAACATATTTTCAGTCCAATGTTCTAGGCATTGTACGGAACACAGAATCAGACATAATTCTCTGTTCACTTGGCTCATGGGCAAAATGAGATGAGCACAATACACAAAGAGACAGTGTCATGGAAAAGAGGGATTTACCTGCGATGGTGAATATGATATATTTAGGAAATAGAAATAAATACCCTCATGATGTACTGTTTAGAGGTAATTGCTATATGGAGATAAAACTACACACCCTTGTCATTGATTCCACATTTCAAAAGCAGTATATAAATATAGATTTTTTTTTTGGGTCCGGTCGCGGGGCCTGAACTCTGGGCCTGGGCGCTGTCCCTCAGCTCTTCAGCTCAAGGCTAGCACTCTACCACTTGAGCCACAGC